>NC_134485.1:20609199-20746699 GCF_040206685.1 Ascaphus truei
ACTCGCCAGCGGCCTAAATCCTATCGCCATGGGCGTGTAGTTATTATTATTTGTCGAGCACTGTATATATATATATATATATATATATAGAGAGAGAGAGAGAGAGAGAGAGAGAGAGAGAGAGAGAGAGAGAGAGAGAGAGAGAGAGAGAGAGAGAGAGAGAGAGAGAGAGAGAGAGAGAGAGAGAGAGAGAGATACACACATGATGAACCAATATACAAATAAATGTAGAAGGGTTATCAAAAACATGCTCTACTACAAATACCACTTATCCATACAGACACAGTACAATAAAATCATATATATTCGTCATATGGTTCCCGCGGCCCTGATTGGGTCGTGAAAACCATGTGCTTTGGCCGAGAAATAAAAAAATGATGACGTAATTTAAAGGCAATGAAAGCACAGCCAATCAGAATGGCTGTGCTTCAATTGCCTTTAAGATGACATCATGAAAAGAAAGATGGACGGCCTCACATGGTACGGTAGCCAATCAGAGCGTGAGAAATACATCCACAAATGGATAATAGTGAATGTGCCCATTTTAAATACATAAAGAACAATAAATACAGTACATTAAATACATATAGCAGTCTTCCTTGTCCGGCTGCCTCGATGAAGGCCATCGGTTCTTCCCCGCAGGTGTCCCCTGTGGACCCACCAGCCTGGTACCTGTGAGATACCCGAGGATACCGCAGGTGGTCTCCAGAGGTCTCAAGCAGCACCAAAAGGAACAAACCCTGAATGTAAAATAAATAAACCTGACCTATACATTCAATACATCAACCCCCCCCCCCCAACACCTACAGTACAATAATGTGCCAAATAACTATTATCCAGATATGGATAATAGATTATTTGCCCATTATTAAACACAATAACTAGCATATTAAAATAAATAAAGTTCTACTGACCTCATCAATAAGAAGCCCCCATCGCCAGCACAATCCTTGTCCTCCTTTGCCCTAAAAATACATAGCCAATACATTGCAATTACATTCAGATATTAATTAACCCCTTAATCACCTTATCGGATAATAACCACAAAGGTAATTAAGGGGTTAAGCCACCCTGGCCCGATACCCACCCTTCACCCATTCATTTGTACAGTGGCTTCATCATGCAACTATATATATATACACATATATATATATATATATATATATATATATATCCTCACACATGATGAACCAATATACAAATAAATGTAGAAGGGTTATCAAAAACATGCTCTACTACAAGTACCACTTCTCCATACAGACACAGTACAATAAAATCATATTTCCTAACAAAAATCCAATCTCATTTTCCAATCAAAATCCTCAAATGCCAATCAAAATCCTCAAATGCCAATCAAAACATTGCATTTACATTGTATACATGATGCGTACAATCTATGCACCATGAACACTCTGCCAATGAATGTTAACAATAATATATTCCAAACAAAATACCAATACATCCAAAACAAGTATACTATTTAAACCAATCAAGTAACCATAAATCAATTAGCATTCATTAATTAAATCACTAAACAATTTAAATTCCATCCCTAACAATTAAACAATTAACTCTTTCAATCGTTAAACAGAACACCCCCGTGAGAACCACCCGAGTCCCCTCAGACACCTGTGGCTCTGACCCGGGGCTGCCAGACATCCGCGGGCCTACCGTGGGGACCCAATTGTGGCCCACGATGACCCGAGGAGACCACCTGGGGGCCATGGAGCTTGGCGGGATCCACCACCAGGCCTCCAGAACCTGTATGAAACAAGTTGCTGGTACCCTGTAGGTCTGTCAGGTGACCCGTCAGGCCCACCGGGGACTCGCGTGGGCCTGGGTATGAACCCTGTATGTAAAATGATAAATCATGTATTTATGGGGGGGAACAGGGGGTGGGTAATGTATTTAATAAATAGAATGATGTTTATTGTGGGCCAGCGTATTGTTTTAATTGTGGGTACTGGGGGTGGGGGGAATGGGTATTGGCCCCAAGGGTATGTGGGTAGGCCTCCCTTGTGGGTAGTGGGTGAGGGTGGTTAAGCCTCATGGTGTGGGGGGTTAGTGGGGGAGGGTATGTAGGCCTCCCGAGTGGTGGATGAGGGTGGGTTAACCCCTTAATGACTGTAGCGGTTAATAACCGCTATGGTGATTAAGGGGTTAGGGGACATTACATTGGATGTTTTTATTCTTGTTTCTGTTTTGCAGCAGCGGATGGGGCATGGGCAGGATGAAGATGAGGATGGCCTCCATCGTGGCAGCCGGACAAGGGTGAGTGCTATATGTATTTAATGTATTTATTGTTCTTTATGTATTTTAAATGGACAAATGCACTATTATCCATTTGTGGATAATAGTAATTTTGCCCATTACTGTATTTTGCCTTAACCCCTTCATTGCTTTAGCGGCTATCCGCTATGGTAATGAAGCAGCATTAATGTATTTTAATAACATTGTGCGGAAGCAGGGGATCTCCTGAGCTGAACCGCATTGATTGGTGGCTCAGGGACCCCCTGCTTCCCGAGTTACAGGCCCCGGTTTGGGGCATCGTTTCCAGTGTCGTCGCCATCTCGCGACGTGGGCTCTATAAAGAGGTCGGCGACACTGGCACCCGATGCCCCTTACCGGGGCTTGTAACTCGGGAAGCAGGGGATCCCTGAGCCAAAAATCAATGCGGTTCAGCTCAGGGGACCCCCTGCTCCCGCACAATATTATTAAAAATACATTAAGGCTGCTTAATTACCATAGCGGATAGCCGCTAAGGTAAGGAACGAGTCTTTATTGATATGTGTGTTTTACTCATAGTGTAGATGTGCAGAGGGTCTCCGGAGCATAACCGCTTTGGTTTTAGGTCCAGGGACCCCCTGCTTCCCGAGATACAGGCCCCTTTAGGCATGATCGGGACATTTAAATGCAGAGGGATACCGGCACTTCATAAAGGGGCCTGTATCTCGGGTAGCAGGGGGTCCACGGATCTGAAATCAACGCGGTTCAGCTCCGGAGACCCCCTGCACATGCACACTATGATTAAAAGTTGTTTTGATATGTTTTTATTTTGCCGATGTTTGCGCAGAGAGAGCGGCAGATCTTTCTCTGCTGCAAACACATATCGGCAGAAACGGCCTATCGCCAGGCTATCGGGAGCCAGGCTTTTTTATCACCGGCTCATCAGCGTTTTGCTTTAGCAGTGATTCGGCAGGGATTCGGCATGGATTCGGCCCTTACTGAATACTGTGAGGGCAAATTGCCAAAATCATGCCGATAGGGAGCACTTGGCGAATGCATTTTTTCGGCGCTTAGTGCATGAGGCCCATAGTCTCCGGAACCAAGGTCCCCAGAAGTCAGGGTCTCTTTCATTTTGGTCTTAGGAGAAGAGCTGATGAATCAAGTTGACATTGTTTCTGCAGCGTATAAACCTCATAATTTCACAGATGATTGGCATGTGAACATGGTCATCTTTGGATATTATCCTCCTCTGTGAGCTTTCTCTAGTTGTTAAGATCTTTTAGGTCGGAAACAGGCAGATTAGATTAACTTCTTGGGTTTACATTTAGTTGAAGAGGGTAAGAGGGCAAGATAAGGATGATATAACGCTCTTTGAGGTTGTAAGATCCTCTTTTAATGCTTTATATCTATTCACTATAAATGACAGTATATGAAGCTTATTCAACACTTTGTTCTTGATATATGCCTTTTATGTTTGTATTTCTAAATTGAGCCATAGTCCTTTCCAAATGGATTTTCTAGAGAGTGGATTTGATGTATGTGAAATTATTATGGCTTTTGGCTAGACTCATCCACTACATCAATGTGTATTTGATAGTTCAGCCAGCCGAGCCTCTAAAGGATTGTGTTGTTTACACTTTTCTTTATGCTGTAGATCTGAAATAGTTTCTTACTGCACTTGACTTACTTAGGCAACATGTACATTTCATAACTCAAGTGGCACATACAGTATTCTAAAATATATTGAGTTTTCAACAGATATTTAAGAAATTGCATACAACGTCAAATTAGAAGATCTCAGTATCATTTTAACACACCTAAACTGAAAGTGTTTTTTTTGTACCCCCTAGTTGCCTGGCAGAGGCACAGACACAGGTGGGACTTCGGGCTCTGTTGCACTTCCATTTCATTTTTTTAATCTGCATGAGAGGTAGAAAAAAAAATGCAATTGCATGAAACACGTACAATTGGAAGGTTTCCTTTTTAATGTGTAACTTCACTGCCAGGAGCTCAGTGGGTGGATTAAATGAGCAGTTTTGCCAGTGTTAATGGTTTCCTTAAATAATGGTTACCAATTCTATTCTAAAAAGTTGACTTTTCATTGGGTTTAGAAAAAACATACAGTACTGTTGGTTTTCCTGTTTTTAGCTGTGTTTCTTCATTTCAGGATCCCTATTAATCGATTGTTTTATCCACCCATGACCTTCCACAGTCCACGATAATATCTCTTAAAAGTGCATTCCCTCAATGTAAGAAGTACAAATGAATTCTTTAGGCATACCAACTATGCAGCAAAAAGAAACTGTATTACAGTATGTCAGTCTCATTTTTGTAAACATTGTAGGATAATTATTTGCAAGGTGTCACAATCCAAGTTGTGTCCTACAGTATTTGCCATCACAATGGCCATGCAATTACAGTAACACCCATGTGTTAATGAGTCCTGTCAAAGAAGAACAAATTGACATCTGTATATGGTACGTAAAAGTTTAATACGACCAAGTCAGGGCAGCCTAATAAATTGTATTCCATAACAAAGAAGGAACTTGCACATGCATTGTGTACACTATTTAAATTACATTTTATGTGATCTGTTAAATAACCTCACACAGCTCCTGTAAGCTGAAAACCCAAATCCACCCCATCATATATTGTGTAGTGTCAAAAAGAGTGCTACTAAGATTGTGATGTCATATTTAGAATCAAAGACAAAAAGGCCTAGTGCTACATCTAACTTGACATTTTATATAGTTAAATACTTAACTGTACTGTATATCTTTCATTAAGCAAGGGTCATTTAGTTAAATTATTTGGCCAAAGTACTTAAAGCCTACAACCACTTCACAGAATGGCCCATCTGTAGTTCCTTCCAGTTGGTAAAACAACATGGAGGTTAGTGACCCCTCCTCCCTGTTTCCAAGATCACTCATTTCACCTTTTTAATTTCAGTTCTTGCTAAGCACCTGTAAATGACCAGTCTATTATAGAGAGTTCTCCTTCCAAAAGAGAGGTTATGAGAGCCTTATGCAGGTGCAGCAGTGTTAGGACCTACAGATGGGCCATTCCGGGAAGTGGTTGTAGGCATAAAATACTTTGACCAAAGAATTGAACTAAATGACCATTGCATAAGGAAAGATATAGGGTTAAGTATTTAACTATATAAAATGTCAAGTTAGATGTAGCACTATGCCTTTTTGTATTTTGTTTTATATGTTAAATATGTATGCCTATAGTATATACTTTCTTTGAGTATACAGTACATAGTTATTTATGAAAATGCTGCTACATTTAATGATCTTATAATATTCCTTAGATGTACCTATTTTTTTAAAATGCACATTTTTTTGTATTGTATATAGCATAGGTCCCTCCTGGTTCCCCTTCATCCACTTACCTTCCGCTGCAGCTGCGACCGGCAGTGGAGGCTGTGGAGAGTGCGGGGAGGGCTGCGGTAGCTGTGGGCAGTCAGGATGGTGAGCGTGTTGCCAGAGGTCCACGGCAGCCATTAGGGGATAGCACTGCAGTGGAACTACAGCCCCCAGAAGGCAATAGGGGCTGTTAGTCAGGTGGCTAAGCTTAGCCAATCACACGGCCGGATTCCCCTGCTCCCTGAGTTGTTACATTTGGTGCTCTAAGGAGCACGCCAGTCGGAGCCCCTGCACTATGCCAGAGACCCCCTATTAGACCCCAGCTAGGCCCCAACTCCCCTGTAAGTTTGTTGCTGCAGGTAGAGGCCCATAGATAGGGATACTGCCCCAAATAGCCTCCATAGTGTCAGGGAAACAGCACGACGCACAGCAGATGCGGCCTGTTGTCTGGGACCAGACAACCGTTACAAGGCTAGAGACTCTCATCAAGGTGGGACCCTCCAGCTGGATACCACCCCACATGGAGGCAGATGCCATCACTGACAGCGACGATGTGGGACCAGGCGGTTTCTCTTCAGTCGCTGGTACCGAGTGCCGAAGCGCTCGGCAAGCATCAGACCCCATCTACAACTGCACCAAATCTAACAATGGTTGTGGGCAGTGCTGTCACGCATACATTGAGTGGGTTGGCTCCTGTGGTCGCTAGGGGGTTGAACTAAGTGTGAACTAAGTGGACGAACGGTAGGGTATAATGTGTGGGTAAGGCCGTGCGAGGCCCGAGTTCTATGGTTATTGTGTTGCCTATTGCATGCCATAATAGAAAAAGACAAGAACAGAGCGCACACCTCATAGTGTAGTATTACATTTTACTCAACAAGAAAAATATAAAAATGCACTTACTGTACAAAACGTCAGTGCAATAAGAGCACTGAATATGAACACTTCCGTGGTTGAGTAGTTCTGGGCTGTCTGCATGGTTCCTCTTCCTTGTTCTGATACGTCCGTCAGTTTGTGTGTACAGGGACCAGTTCTTCCAAGTCTGAGGTGCTCCCGCACCACGTGGGGCTAGCCTCACCGCGTCATGACAACACCGTTACCGTGACACCCGACACCACAATAGCACAGGGGGGAGCTAGGAGGATGATGCCACTCCGATTGACTCCCCAGCCTTCTCCTCTGGCTCTCCTTCACATGCAGCTACACCCTCAAGACTACTACAGTGTACAATGACCAACTAGAACCACCCTACATGTTTCAAGGCGTGTGCCTCTTCATCAGGGGTGTGATTATGGTTGGTAAAGTTGTCATATATACCCCTGCCTCAGTAGAAGGTAAGGGAAGGGTTCCCTATAAACAGTGCTACAGCAAAATGGGGTACAATGGCAATTGTTGCTTAAAAATATATATATAAACAGGTTAGGACAAGGTCTAAATAAATAATTGAGAGTATTGGACCCAGTGCATCATAAAGCAGGAAGTGGTATAATAGAGTATTCTGTCTTTAGTGAGGGTACATTTGTAATGCTAGAAAAGCACCTCACTAGACTAGAAAGAACTCTCTTACCTGCGGCACTGTTACTGGTCAGCAACTCCCCCTGAATCCATAAGTGGGGAGAATCAAAACTCTTCTTTAGAACCTTAGTCCATTTTTTGCGTGCTGAGTCTATCCATATGAGGAAACTGATTGCGTATTCATTGATTTTTATCATATTATATGTTTGTTTCCTTTTATAATTGTATGTTATACCCTTTGTTGTCTCTCCCACTCCCGCGGCTGAACGGGTAACCCTGACTACCCGAGACGCATCTCCAAATCAGTATTCTGATTGGAAACCAATTCTGACCAATCAGAACGCTAGCTGGTACTCGCGCGAAAATCGCGCGATATTTACAGCTACCAGAGACGCCCCTTCGAATCAGTTTCTGGTTGGAGGTCTATCTTGACCAATGAGAGAGCTGGCTAGCATCCGCGCGAAAACCGCGTGGCATCCCTGGGAAAGGTGGGCGGGGTTTCCCCTTCATAACTGCGGGTAGTGGAGACGCGATTTCACTCTTTGAAAAAGGGCTGCATAGCCTGAAACGCGTTAGAGTTGTTGCTGTCTCCCCCCGTTTTGCACCATGTTTCATTAAAGAAGTATTTTTTAACCCCTTCATTGCTGGTGTTGACCCCATCCTTCAGCTGTGCTCCGCTGCCATCCTTGGATAATCATCACTATACCCCTGCCTCATCTACATAAATTAAGTGAAATACTTAAAAAATAAATGGTATTATTAGTATAATCTGTTATATGTAAATTTTATATACTTATGTGCATGAGGCTGGAGTACTATAAATTAATGCATAAATAAGCAAATACTTAAAAACAGTTGTTTATTCATAAAATATTTAAATTACCTTACTGGAATGAGAATGAGTAGAGGGAAACCTCTCTAATCCCTACAAACAAGAACATAAACTGGATAATATAATAATAGAAATAGTATCTCAACTGGGCTACATATCCCATATTAACTATCATATACATGTATCAGCTAAAATACCCATTTCAAACTCAAAAATAGAGACACTCTTTATAAAATGTAAAACATACTTCACATAAAAAATTATTCACAGATATAAATTTATAAAAAGGTGTAAATTTATAAAAAAGGAGGCGAGATCAATCCCTTCATTGAGACCATTGGGGGATATGGTACCTAATTGGTGAATCCAGAAAGTCTCACGTTGATGCAGCCTAAGAAATCTGTAACCTCCTTTAATACCTAATTTCACATGTTCTATCCCTATTAATTTCAACCCACTGGGATCCTTATTATGTCTGATTTTAAAATGTCTTGACACTCCGTGGGTAAGGACCCTATTAAGAATATTTCCCCTATGCTCTAAAAATCTCTGCTTAAGGGTGCGTTTGGTCCTTCCCACGTATTATACCCCGCATCCACACTAAAAGATAGACCACATATTTAGTTTTGCAATTGATAAAGTCTAGTATGTTAAAAAATATTTGATTTAAAATTAACTTGATTACCCTGTACAAATTTGCAAGTGATACACCTACCACTACATTGATGAAAACCTTCCAGGGGCATCCTTCCAGTGGTACCTACTTCATTCACTTCCTCTTTGTTCTTGAGGAGTGCAGGTGCCAACATAGTTTTTAATGTAGAGAAGAAAGTGGTGGAGCACTGCTGAAAAAATGAAAGGGCTGGAGGCTGCTTGCAAATTAAAAAATGCTTTAATTTATGGCATTCGTAGACCGGGCTACAAATAAGGTACCTCTGACGCGTTTTGCGCTATAGGAGCGCTTTATCAAAGACTCTTTGATAAAGCGCTCCTATAGCGCGAAACGCGTCAGAGGTACCTTATTTGTAGCCCGGTCTACGAATGCCATAAATTAAAGCATTTTTTAATTTGCAAGCAGCCTCCAGCCCTTTCATTTTTTCGGCAGTGCTCCACCACTTTCTTCTCTACTTGGATTCATCTTATTGGAAGGAAGCACGCTACACCTGTACAGGAAGGTTTCGTGAGTTACTTATTTCTGTGATTGCAGTTCTACAATTCATGGTTTTATATTGTCTCATGCCTATGGGTTGAGGGGTGCTGTCCCATAAGTGGGTGTGGGGTGTGCTCTCTTCAGTGAGTGTACATTTCACACCCACTGTGGTGCCTGCATACCACTCTTTATATTACCCTATCATATGCCTTCAAGTGAGCACTCAATGCTTTAATACACTGCATAAGAAGTTAACTCTTGCCTGGACTCCTATGCTATATTGCACAATACTGCAGAGACATTTGTAGCACCTACAGGGATTTATTTGCCATACCTGCTATAGTTTTTAATGTATTCACTTTACGATAAACTACTTTGGATTGATTCGGGAGAATTTTATTTAAAATATTATCGCACTTCAAAATCTTCCAGTGTTTATCCATTATTTGTTTTATCTGTTTTGAAGCTCCATTAAAGTTTGTAATAAAAAGTACACCATGATTATTATCTGTTTTAGTTTTTATTATTTTTTAGAATAGTAGCTCGATCTGGAAGCAGTGCCCTATTAAAAGCCTTTTCTATATTTGTCTGACTATGTCCCTTCATTGTGAATTTTTCTTTTAATAGTGATGATTGGGTCATAAAATCATCCATTCTGGAACAATTCCTTCTTAGCCTTTGGAACTGGCCATATGGTATGTTATTAATCCATCTTTTTATGGTGGTTGCTTGTGGTCTCCAAATAATTATTGCAATCCACCTCTTTATGAAAAGTTTTTGTATAGTAAAATCTTCTGAGATTAATAAAACCAAATATATAAAGGCTATACTTTGTAGATCGTAATGGTAAGTGAATGTAAGGTTAAAAGGATTCCTATTCATAAAATAAAAAAATAGAACCAATCCGTCTAATGTCCCTTTCCACACTATTAAAATATCATCTATGAACGGACGATAAAATCCTAAGTGTTCTAAAAATGGATTATCATTCCAAATAAAACTTGGTTCCCAGAATCCCATCATTAAATTAGCTTAACTTGGGGCAAAAGTCGTGCCCATTGCTGTTCCTTTAGTTTGTATATAAAAATTCTCATCAAATCTAAAATAGTTATGCGTTAAAATGAATTGGGCACGTGTTAAAATGAATTCCCTTTGTATGATGGAGATGTCTTTGTCTTCTTTTAAAAAATACTCCACCACCTGTATTACAAATGTATGTGGAATATTAGAATATAGGGATTCCACATCACGTGAGATCCAATAGAATCCAGTATGCCACTCAACGTCTTGTACCAGATTAAGAACATGAGTAGTGTCTTTGATGTGTGACCTTAAATTGACCACATATTTCTGGAGATAATGATCCAAGTTTTTTGATAAGTTAGCAGTTAATGAGTTAATTCCAGAAATTACAGCCGCGGCCCCTTTTATTCTCCAACATCTCCGAATTTTTTCGGGGATTTTTTCCGAATGCCACGCACTTCACGGCACTTCACCACGTTCATGCCGCATTCTGACCGCATTCATACCGCATTCATGTTGCATTCACACCCGCGGTTGATGCGCGGTTGATGTGTTTATTGATAATGGTTCGGATTTAATTGGTTGCAATTCTTCGCATATCCGCCAGATGGCAGATATTCATGAATTGTAATGTGCATGCGCTTCAGTAATGTGTCGACTTGCAGGTGCTTAAAAGAATACCACAGTGGTCCATTGTAAATTGGCCTTGGGACTGAAGTTACAATAATGTATCAATGTACTGTAGGCCTTTCATATTAAAACTAAACACGCAGTGTCTGATGTTCTATTGTCCTGAGAGTTCCGAGATGAGTGCACAACTGCAGTCCGTGTTCCAAAAACCCGACAGAACGTACGCTTATTTAATATGGGCCGCGATTAATGCAGCAGATGATAAGATGGCAACAGTTGTTCAAATTTATCGAAAACTATGACTTTTACAAATTTTCACCAGATGCTCGTGTGTGGAAGCGTGCAATAAGGAAAAAGTTATGTATCGATCCATGTTTTTTCGTATTGATCCCGATGTTATTGGAGGGTATTGGTGTGTATCACCGGGTTTTTTCCGTATCTATGATCATGGAGACTTCAAAAGGCGAAAGGTCGTGTTAAAACCAACTAAGAAACGTCAGTCGAAAGCAGGCAATGCGCCAGCACCAGCACCGGCTTCCAATAACGGTCCGACCGTCAGTGAAAACCTGGTGACCGACAACCCTTGCTGTCTGTCCCCGCCCGGATACCTGCAGCCTGAGCCGGATTTCGCGTACAGATACCAGCAAGCTTGCATGTACCTAAGCGATTTCCAGCCTCATCAGCTGTCAACTACAGGTGTAGTAGTCCCGCTTTCACCTGTCAACTACGTGTATGATCAAGAATACGGGACTGGCAGTGGCTCGGCGCCAGCTGATTGGCAAAGTCTATGGTGAGTAATGTTGCCATATTTTATTCTGTTTTTGAAATATCAATGCACAGTCAAGCGATTCTCCTGTAAGCAATATCATTGGCTGAGCAGCTTCTACAGTAGATACTGAACAATTGGCGGAACGCTAGGCGCATGCGCATTGGAACCTTCTTGAAACGCATATGCGTGTCATCACATCAACAGTAGGCGCATGCGCATGTGAACAGGAGACGCCCCCCGAGAAAATTATTGGTGGGACTGACTGTGGGAACTTCTTTAGGGGACTGACTGACCATTAGTGTAAAACTTTTACTTTTTTTTTTCCTCAGAAAAGAAAACTTTGTCATCTCATTCGGAAAACGGCAAATGGAGGGATTTCGATGGATAATATCGCTTTGTGTTACAATGCCTGCACATTGCTGAATCTGATTTTTTTTAAAAAGGAACCGGAGTCTACAGTTTAGTGGCCGTTGTTATTGATTAGGATAGAATACTGTAACTGAGAGCTTCATAGAAAACCTGAAACAGTATGCTGTTGTTTTCAGATCGTATACAATACTTTTTTATATATACTGTATAATAAACCCGAAAAATAAAAAGTATGCATTTATTCTACATGTATTCCAGTACATATGTGTATTCTATACCCGTACAGCATGTATTGTTTTAATACTCTTGTGATGTAGTGTACAGTGCTGAGCATGCCTACCGTATACTGTACAGTATGCCTGGACAGTACTATACAGTATGTTCTAGGAACACTGTATTTTGTTACAGTATAAAAGGAGACAATAGAACAATTTAAAACAAATCAACATTTTGTTTTATTGGTGGAGTAAGTACAAAAACATTTATTTACAAATACAGTTTAAAAACATTTTAAGTGTACAGCAATTCAAAACATTAACAGGTGTATAGTGCTGCTAGTGAAAACATTTATGTACAGAAAGTCAAAACATTTACAGTAGGATGGTGTACAGAACAGTCAGTCAGGCCTGCACAACTCCAGTCCTCGATGGCCGCAAACAGCCCCGGTTTTAAGGATAACCTTGAAAAACGGGTCTGTTTGCGGCCCTCGGGGACTGGAATTGTGCAGGTCTTGTGTACAGTAAGTTAAAACATTTATTTATTAATACAAGTTAAAACACGCAACATCTCCTTTATTAAAGTACAGAAAGTCAAAACATGTACAGCCAACAGTATGGTGTTATTAAAAAAAATTCTTTATTCATAAAATGTAAAAAACGCAACATCTCCTTTATCAAAGTACAGAAAGTCAAAACATTTACAAAAACATTTACAAAAAATAAACAACAGTTGAACAGTCACGCAAATTCGATCCCCACCAGATTGTTCTTCCAGGGCCGATGCCTTGTATGGCGCAAAATGCCATTAATGGAGTCTCGAATGATTTTCATTAAAGGATCTGAAATTGAAAAATAGCACCGCAATTCCTCCACAATAGTCCTTTTTAAATTTTCAGGAAGCGCCCTTTTTTCGTGATTTCCTTCGTAGTTTACATTGTTGGCCCACCCGCAGTACACCAAGTAGGACACGTGGTGCTTAAAAATTAACATGGCATACTTCTGGGGTAAACCAGCACTCATTACTCTATACTTCTCCTTGAGTGCCGGTGGCAGCTCGCGCAGGATGATGTCGGGCACCGTATCGATGCAAGCGTATGTAGGTTGGGTTCTGGGAGCGGGTGTTCTTCTGGGAGCGGGTATGCTTGTGGCGGCGGGAGAGGGTAGGTTGTCTGGGAGGAAGCTTTCCTCCTGTCGGTCGCCGTGTTGTCTCCTGGCGTGGTCTTGACGGGGTTGTCATGTTATCCTCCTCCTCAACGGCATACATGTACACAAATTCTTCTGGTGGAGGGGGTGCGCTTGGTGTTGGAAGGCGGTCGAAGGTCCCATTCATCACATTGATGCCACCCTCCTGCTCCGGCGTTGGAGATACAGGGGCATGAACACCGAGCAAATTATGTATCCCCGCTATGTCAGTCTCTATCTTCTCCATCCGTCAATCCATCTTCTGTATCCGTTGATCCATATTTAGCATGGTCTCTAAAAGCAGACCTATCTTTACCAGCATAGTAGAGTTCCCGGGGATATCCACACTTAACCCATTCAGCATGCTGTCTAACGAGCTGGTTCTTGTGCATGGTGTGCTGTGGACATCTGGGTGGATGGGTGCTACGGAGGATGAGATGGGGGTTCCCTGGAGAGAAGCAGCAGCGTCTTCGAAGAAGGATGGAGGAGGTGATCTGTGGATTTCCGGGAGAGAAGCGGCAGCGTCGTCGAAGAGGGATGGAGAAAGCGACCTGTGGATTTCCGGGCGAGAAGTGGAAGAGTCGTCTAAGCGTAATGGAGAAAGTGACCCGTGGATCTCAGGGACACCAGCGGCAGCGGCGTGGAAGAGCAGAGGAGAAGATGGGATGTGGGTTTTCGGGAGAGCGGCGGCAGCGTCGTGGACGAGTAGTGGAGAAGATGGGCTGTAGATTTCCGGGAGAGCGGCGGCAGCGTCGTGGACGAGTAGTGGAGAAGACGGGCTGTAGATTTCCGGTAGAACGGCGGCAGAGTCGTCGAAGCGTAATCGAGGAAGTGGCCTGCAGGTTTGATGGGTTGGCTGCCATTTGTTTTGCCTTGAGTGTACATCACCGAATTTCTTCTTGACATAATAAGGCTTACGTGTAAACCCTTAGCCTTTGGGGTCAGCAGAATTTTTTCTTTATTAGCGTTAGCCTGTCGCTTTGGCCTTGGCTTGGAAATGGCTCCCGCCTTTCGCTTTTCGGTACAACAGGCACGGCAGAAGAGAGTAGTTTCTTGCGTCCGTAGAATCGGGGTTGATCCATGGAAGCAGATGGCACAATGCAGTATCTGGAAGAGGGCAAGTTCAGATACAGATCATCGAGTGGGAGGCTATGCAAAGTGTGTAAACGTTTATGCATGGCGACGAGGTACAGGTGTTAAAAGTGGGCGTACTCTAATGTGAGTCATTAACGTATAAATACACCATCTATTTTGTGATCGACTAAACATCGATTATACATTCTTGTGTTTGTATTTCTTTCTACTCGCAGCAATGCCTGTTAAAAAGATTTCAAAGGATCTCAGCATGAGAATTAAGGAGATGTACACGAGCGGACAACGAATTACAGATATCCAACGCTGGTTAGCTACTTCTGGCCTCGTTGTGCCATCAACCACCGTGTGCTATCATGCACACGGAAAAAACAAACAATGCACGGGGACACCGACGGTAACTAACGCGTAAGTATATTTATATAACTATATAATACAGTATATCAATTATTGTTTATATTGCTGCATATTAATAAAACTATATATTGTGTAGATCCATCTAATTTTATAGTTATTTCGGTATATTTATATAACTACAGTATATAATACAGTATATCTATTATTGTTTATATTGCTGCCTATTAATAGAACTATATATTGTGTAGATCTATCTAATTTTATAGTTATTTCGGTATATTTATATAACTACAGTATATAATACAGTATGTCTATTATTGTTTATATTGCTGCATATTAATAGAACTATATATTGTGTAGATCTATCTAATTTTATAGTTATTTCGGTATATTTATACAGTATAACTACAGTATATAATGCAGTATATCTATTATTGTTTATATTGCTGCATATTAATAGAACTATATATTGTGTAGATCTATCTAATTTTATAGTTATTTCGGTATATTTATATAACTACAGTATACAATACAGTATATCTATTATTGTTTATATTGCTGCCTATTAATAGAACTATATATTGTGTAACTAATTTTATAGTTATTTCGGTATATTTATATAACTACAGTTTATAATACAGTATATCTATTATTGTTTATTTTGCTGCATATTAATAGAACTATATATTGTGTAGATCTATCTAATTTTATAGTTATTTCGGTATATTTATATAACTACAGTATATCTATTATTGTTTATATTGCTGCCTATTAATAGAACTATATATTGTGTAACTAATTTTATAGTTATTTCGGTATATTTATATAACTACAGTATATAATACAGCATATCTATTATTGTTTATGTAACGGGTTTCCCCCCCCCAATCGCAGATATACTGTGGGTGCGGAGAAACATACAATGTTACCATGGGTGTGGTGCATTACCTGTTGGCTCACAGGAGGGCTGAGCTTCCGCCACGGGGAACCTGGGGCAATTACACTAGGGGTACTCACTTACAACGATGCAGCGCCTCCACCTGCGATGGCTCCCACCAGAGGGGGAGTGGTTCCTCGCAGGACAATCACTAATAATCAATACACACACACAATGATATATATTAACTAAGGACTTTACTAACATGCAAGACAACATATCACGGCAATACCATAATATAACCTGTGTCCCTCTCTAGAGGAGACACTTACTATTGCGTCGCGCAGGACGTTTCCCCAACACTAGGTGATCCCACCCAGTGTCCATAGAGTCCCACTCAATGTCCCACACTCTTGTAGAGAGAAGCAATGGGTTACTGCGCAGTCACAATTACACTAAGGGCCCGTTGGTGCACTTATGACTGTATGATACCTGCCGAACACTCTGGTGCTTGGATCAGCAACACTTCACAAAGGGTCAGACGTGCGATGAATCCGTCTGATCCCAACCTTGAGTTATTCTCTGTGGCCTTGACTTGAGCCTGAACTCCTTCACTGGAACCGCAGCGTCCGCTGAGTCCCTACCTAAAACTATAACAACGTGACACACACTGTACTATAGGCCGTCCCTATAGCACAGCAACCTTAGGTGGCTTAAGGAAAACTCCTAGGACCTGCGGGGTGCCTATCCTATGCAGGTAGGTCCCTGCACCCACCCTGCTCGTAACACGGGCCCTGGGCCATGGCTCCCCGGATTGGTTACCGCTATGAACCCCCCAGTTGCCTCACACTACGCGCAAAGCGGACCTGGGCTATGGCTCCCCGGATTGGGTACCGCTATGAACCCCCCAGTTGTCCCACGTCGCTTACCTCACTTAATGCCTGCAGCAACGCTCTGCAGACTAACACTCAGCCCACTTGTCCCTTACTATTCCCCAGCTCTACCTACAGCAAGTGACAGGGGTCCCTAACCTGAGACTGTCCCTGGCAACATTCACTAACCTAGTGGGGAATCAGGGCTAACTTGGACCTTAGGGCCGCTGACTCCTGCACCCTACCTCTTTCCTTGGGCTCTTCACTCTGACTGACTAGCGTGGTGCAAGCGCGCGAATTGTATCCACTTGCCTCTGCAGAGTTCCTAAGCCCTATTGGCTCCCTGGTATCACGTGGGGCATGCAGAGGCTCTTGGGATCTGTAGTCCCGGCTGAGACCCTTCCCTAATAGGCTAGGGCTTCGCGGGCTTCTTGGGCGCTGTACTGCGCATGCGCGATCTCCCTGATGCTGCCTCAACCTTTCCCTACCTGGTGTCGCACTCGCGCGCCTTCTCCCTGCCTCTAGGGGCTTCCCTGCGCATGCGCGACCACTGCGCATGCGCGAGTCACTCGGCAATGGCGGCTCCCTCCTTGCTAGTCGCCGGGACCCTAGCGACGCGACCGTGGCCTTAGCAACGGCCCGATCGCGTCCCTGGCAACTGGCCACCTGCAGGAGAAGACGCGCTGCTCCCTCCTCGGCCCCCACCCTACGGAATGGCCGTCGGGTCTGCCGCTGGCCTCCGGCAGTACCCGCCATCGGTCCTGGCCATGGAGGCTCCCTGGGAGGTCGTAGGGGGCAAAGGGTGACCTGGCTACACTTATATTGCTGCCTATTAATAGAACTATTTAAAACCAGAGACGAACATGAAATACAGACAGAGCTCAATGCACATCCAGCGAAACTTTATACATGGTACAGTGCCTAAATATACATGTATTGATATCTATTAAATAAAATGGTCTTTTAGTTTAACATTGTGGCCAAATTGTTGTAAGCCCCTGAGCCACTGCACGGCAGACCACACCTCAAGGGTCCCTACACTAATATAAATTCTTAATAACCTGTGCATTGCCAAGAAGAATGATTTATAATAAATCTGTCAAAATTAGTTGCAAAGTACAAAGTCTGATTGAAGCTTTTATTAACCTGTACATTACCAGGAAAAGCACTATGTATTAGATTTGTCACAATCACACTGCAAGCAAGCAAGTTCCCCTGAGAGTGGGAGATGCTATGGAGTAAGCTTTTAACCATTTAAAAAAAGTGGGAGAGCTTGAGCTTAAATTAGGTAGGAGGTTGCCACCCTCCAATCAGTTAAGACCAGCTGAACAAGAATTGTAAAACATATAGAACACCCACAAGCTCATATTGAACCCCCAAAATAACCACAACATATATATAAGCGTATAAGTGTCACAGAGGAGTGCTACTGAGCATGGCAATATACATTTAAAACCAGAGACGAACATGAAACACAGACAGAGCTCAATGCACATCCAGCAAAACTTTATACACGGTGCAGTGCCTAAATATACATGTATTGATATCTATTAAATAAAATGGTCTTTTAGTTTAACATTTTGGCCAAATTGTTGTAAGCCCCTGAGCCACTGTACGGCAGACCACACCTCAAGGGTCCCTACACTAATATAAATTCTTAATAACCTGTGCATTGCCAAGAAGAATGATTTATAATAAATCTGTCAAAATTAGTTGCAAAGTTCTAAGTCTGATTGAAGCTTTTATTAACCTGTACATTACCAGGAAAAGCACTCTGTATTAGATTTGTCACAATCACACTGCAAGCAAGCAAGTTCCCCTGAGAGTGGGAGATGCTATGGAGTAAACTTTTAACCATTTAAAAGTGGGAGGGGGTGAGCTTAAATTAGGTAGGAGGTTGCCACCCTCCAATCAGCTAAGACCAGCTGAACAAGAATTGTAAAACATATAGAACACCCACAAGCTCATATTGAACCCCCAAAATAACCACAACTTATATATAAGCATATAAGTGTCACAGAGGAGTGCTACTGAGCATGGCAATATACATTTGAAACCAGAGACGAACATGAAATACAGACAGAGCTCAATGCACATCCATCAAAACTGTATGCATGGTACAGTGCCTAAATATACATGTATTGATATCTATTAAATAAAATGGTCTTTTAGTTTAACATTTTGGCCAAATTGTTGTAAGCCCCTGAGCCACTGCACGGCAGACCACACCTCAAGGGTCCCTACACTAATATAAATTCTTAATAACCTGTGCATTGGCAGGAAGAATGATTTATAATAAATCTGTCAAAATTAGTTGCAAAGTACAGTATACATAACAGTACAGTACAGTATATATTGTTTATACAGTATTGCTGCATATTAATAGAACTATATATTGTGTAGATCTATCTAATTTTATAGTTATTTCGGTATATTTATATAACTACAGTATATAATACAGTATATCTATTATTGTTTATATTGCTGCATATTAATAGAACTATATATTGTGTAGATCTATCTAATTTTATAGTTATTTCGGTATATTTATATAACTACAGTATATAATACAGTATGTCTATTATTGTTTATATTGCTGCATATTAATAGAACTATATATTGTGTAGATCTATCTAATTTTATAGTTATTTCGGTATATTTATATAACTACAGTATATAATACAGTATATCTATTATTGTTTATATTGCTGCATATTAATAGAACTATATATTGTGTAGATCTATCTAATTTTATACTATTTTTACTGTAAATGATGTGCAGTACTTGTGGCCTACTGCACTGTAACTTACCGGATTGTTGTTTTTCTGTACACTGTAGGGAGACAACTCTTTTGGTCGACAAAATAAGTGAGGAGAATGATGAGAAGAGTGCCTTAAGGGTCAAATACACTCTGCAGCAAAATCACAATCTCACTGTATCCGAGACCAGCATAAAGAAGATGAGATGCAGAATTGGATGGAAATATGGACGTGTGAGGTTAGTACTGGACAGTACAGGAGATTTAAGTGTTGTAAAGTGCTGTACTGTACCTATAAAATTATTCCTTGTCATTACAGAGCGTACCCTATGATAAGGGACATTAACAAGATCAAGAGAGTGGTCCAGGCCCAGGCATGGATCGACAGTGGAGAAACTTTCCAGGATTGCATCTTCACTGATGAAACCTATGTGGTGAAACGCGTAGAGTGACGCTCTATCCCTGAGACGGCCAGAACCCCAGGAAGTGGACGCGGCAGATGAAATCACTTCCGGTGTTTGGAACGCACCGGTGGAACGCATGCCACGAGAGAGGGGAAGCGGAGATACCATCCACCCGGCCGGAGAGATCCATTGAGATCTAAATGCGTACCTGTATTTGAAACCATGTGAGTGTAAACTTGTTTTACCTACCTTCTATAAACTATACATACTGTCTGCACTATGTCCAGTTGTATCTTTTAATAAGGTTCCTGGGAGTCCATCTATACGGGGCTACATTGATTTCTGCATCTCCTGGTGACTGAGTGACTATTAAGAACGCCTTAAAAGATACCTTTATGTGCCTGCAAAACCTCACATGTTTGTGAGTATATATATTGAGAGCAGTGTCATCTTTATTTGAGTTTATCCATTTTATTTTAACAATATCACAATTGTATTCTTTTTTTACATATATTGCGCTTCCCGGAGACTTCATCGATACTATACTGCACCGACACACTTTATTCGAGCAAATACCCAGTATGTACCTGGCAGATACCTGGAATGCGCCGCTCCTCACCTCTGACAAGCCCCGTTGCGTTTGCCTTCCCAGCCTGGGTTCATGCCTGGCTGACGGGCGGCTGATCTGTTAAATGATAATGATTAGGATTTAATAGGCTGCAATGCTTCGCGTGTCTACCAGATGGCATAAATTCCTGAATTGTAATGCAGTATATATATATATACTGTGCAGTATTGCAGCCAGCGGGAATAAAATGCTTCAATCCCTGCCTGGAAAATACCTCAATGCACTCGGGCAGAAAACAGTCACAAACCTCAATACACCCGGGTATACCCGAATTCGTGGGACTAGCCGAGCTCGAATAAAGTGTGTCGCCAGTGTACTTCATGAGGATTGACTGAGCAAACCTCAACTGGGTTACAGCTGCATCTTCTAATATGTTTGCATAAGTATCACTGTATATTTTACACCATTATTAATGGTTAATATCTGAATATTTAGAGCGCCACATTTTGATAAGTTTCCTTTTGTATGCATCTTCACTGACGAGTCTACTGTTTCGCTGGAGAGAATTGCCACCTTTGCATTCCACAAAAAAGGTCGCATATCTATGAAGTCGCGTCCGAAACACCCAGTGAAGATGCATGTGTGGGGTGCCATCTCTAGGCGTGGACCAGGATGCATCGTCATCTTTGAAGGTACAGTAAAATATGTCACACGCTTTTGCCTTATGCACTGTACTGTACTAGTGTGCAGTTTTTTCAGCACTTTTCTTTTCTTGTTATAGGAATCATGAATAAAGCTTTTTTCCAAGAGCAAATTGTGCGTGAGATTGTGGAATACATCACACGTGAGTTCCCAGATGGTCACCGTTTCTACCAGGACAACGATCCGAAGCACACCGCGTCAACTGCGCATATTCTTGAGCGCGGTATCAACTGGGTGAAGACGCCAGCGGAGTAAGTGTGGTAACCGTGTCTCATTTTTTCCCACTGTCTTTACTGTGTACTGTATCTCTTTAATTAATTGTCCTTTTTTTCCCCCTCCCTCCAATGACAGATCGCCAGACTTCAATCCTATCGAAATGGTCTGGCATCAGCTGAAGGACCATATCCAAAGAGTCGTGAAATCCTCCAAAAAGGATGAGTTGGCGCAAGGCATAATGAGTTTTTGGAACGATGTACTCACCGTGGAACGATGCAATAAATATATTGACCATATTGTGACTGTGTTGCCCATTGTGATCGCGCGTAATGGCAAGCATCAGGAAGGTAGTATGGTATAGTACTGTACTGTAGTATTGTAAGTACAGTATGATACAGGTAAGTATGGCACAGATTTTTTTCCCCTTATAGAGCAGCACTAGCCACCTGGTTGCAAAGTATTTTACAGTAGTCACAGTATACAGTAGTTCCAGTTTAGATTAGTTGTGAGTACTAACTGCATACTGTAGTCCAATATGGAGTAGCTATACAGTACACAATGCCATAATATGCACCTAACTGCTCAATTTTTTCTTTCCTGAGAGAGCAGCACCAGCCATCTGGTTGCAAAGTATTTAACAGTAGTCACAGTATACAGTAGTTCCAGTATAGACTAGTTTGACAGTACTAACTGCATACTGTAGTCCAAAATGGAGTAGCTATACAGTACACAATGCCATAATATGCACCTAACTGCTCAATTGTTTTCTTTCCTGAGAGAGCAGCACCAGCCATCTGGTTGCAAAGTATTTAACAGTAGTCACAGTATACAGTAGTTCCAGTATAGACTAGTTTGACAGTACTATACAGCACACAATTCCATAATACAGTATGCACATAACTGCACTAATTTTTTGTTTTCTTGTCTTTTCAGAAAAAAAAGGATGGACTGGGGGAGAGGGGGGGTATCATGTAAAGTTTGTGAACTGTTTGTACAGTTAAGTGTATCTAAACTACAGTCATGGGGTACACAAAACCTGACCTCTCTCAATGAACTACTGTACTGTACACAGAATGAGGAAGTAGATAAAGACGGAAAAAATTATATTATTATATATATATATTATTATATATTATATATTATTAATTAATATTATTATCAATGTGCATTATTCATGATTATCCACCGGCCCTCAATTTTCATCTGACAGAAGAACTGAATAAAGACTGCATTTTGTATTATTCATGATTATTTGTATATTTGTATTTTTTGTTCCTGATAAAATAAAATAAATATTTCTTTACATTCATGCTAATCATAATCATTGACACCCCCCTACACCAAAGAAAAAGAAAGAATGACAAAAAGTGGTAACTTACTGCATCGAAAACATGAATCAGATTATGTTTTTTTTTAACTCTCAATTTCACAGTGCTGTGCAAATCAGATTTACATATCAAATTCGAGAAGGGATTATCGCAAGCATTACCGTAAACAAAGCCTCAAAGGGCTGGGGGGGTGGATGGGTGAGTCATGCGCAGTAATCATCAGTTAGCTTCCATCCCAAAGAGAGGTGATGCTCGGCTAGGGACGGACGATTAAAAACACAATGACAAGCTTTAGAAAATGGAATGGTTCTGGAGAGGTTTTTTTTTGGTCACTCACTCTTGAACTTCGCAAGCAAGCAGTGGTGAAGTTACAGACGCATGTGCAGTAATCATCAGCTATGTACTGTAGCTACCATCCCAAAGAGGATTACAGAGAGGTTTCTCAAAGCCAACAATAGGAAAATTAGGCACGCAGGCGCAGAGAGGTGATGCTCGGCTAGGGACGGACGATTAAAAACACAATGACAAGCTTTAGAAACGGAATGGTTCTGGAGAGGTGTCTGTCGATAAGAGTTTCAAATCCTTGAGTGAGCCTTGTGTGTGTGCATGGGGGAGGGGGTACAGGGTACAGCTGCATGAATGATTAGCTGTACTGTAGTTCAAAGAAATGACATATTTTCAAAAGGCAGGTCAACATAATAATTTGATCCCTACACACCCAAATACATAAAAAGCACACAAATCAACCATGTGCAGTCAAATGCACAGTGTCGCAGTCAAAAGCTACAGCACAGATTGAATATCGTAATATCAAGATGGTTTAGGCAGGCTTGTGGAAAAAATAAAAATAAAAAATGAGGAGAAATTTTTTTTTTTTTTTTTTTTGGTCACTCACTCTTGAACTTCGCAAGCAAGCAGTGGTGAAGTTACAGACGCATGCGCAGTAATCATCAGCTATTAAGCAGGAATGTGATTGAAACCAGAAAGACACACATTCAAAGGAATGGTGTGGGAGAGGTGTACTGTACTGTAGATAAGATAAGAAGTTGAAATATTGCAGTGCAGTAAATTATCCTGCGTGTGTGCGGGGGCGAGCGAGGGGAGAGCGCTGTATATGCCGAAATGTGATACTGTTACATTACACGCCTATGCATTTCAACAATTTTCAAATGAGACATACAGCACTGCACATGCATGTATAAATATGCAAATTTACAATTACTGCACGCGCACACGCAGACTGTGTACTGACGTAGGTTGAACTGCTAAAGTATTAGACTTTGAAGACAACAGCTCGCGAACGCTCCCCTGAGTTTTTAGACGGTATTGCAGTATTGCAGACAGCGCTAATAAAATGCTAATATTACGAGCGCTAAAATACCGCAATATACTCCGGAAAAAAAAAACACACTGCATCTGCCCGCGGTTATCAGAGTTGCACTGCTACGGCCGCACTAGGGTAAAGGCGGCCGCAGCTGTATGGGTCGGCCTATTGCATGCCAATAAACTTGTTTTATATATATATATATATATATATATATATATATATATATATATATATATATATACTGTGTGTCCTTATTGCATTGGGTCCTGTGAGGGGTTATCTGGCGCTATCAGTACTCCCCATGCACCCAGCAACGGAGGTTCAGGCCTTCTGTGAACCGCAGGTAGCCACCATATATCCCATAGGGTGGGGAAAACAGCGCTAAATGTATTTTCTATCCGATAAACTCAATTATCACTTCCTAGTGAAATTAACACTTCTAAACAAATAAATGAACTAATTCAAATAACTTGGTTTTCCTGGATAAATCCTTCAACCGAATATGAAACCTGTTACTCAAATAATTATTTTCATTCAAATGAAACCTACGTACTTACAGTTGGTAAAAGGTTTTTACCTTATAATAGTCTACATATCACTCTCAATAAATAAAACTTACTTAAGAATAATTAAAGAATGAAGTATACATTTTGTTAACATTATTGCTGTCACACAATGCAAAGTATTTAATAATACCCACTCTTGTGTGAAGAGGCTTCTCTGGCTATATTGTAGTTTTTGTATTTGTGACAGAGTGAAGTCAACTCCTATCAGTTACGCCTGGCAGACATATGTCTGAGTGCTTCATCCAGCACTCATAAGGGTTAACTTAGGTGGAGGTTAGGAAATCAGAACTCTTTAGCTGACACCTGAGAGCCAGCAAGGTAGATAAGGATCATGTGACTGGCAGTAGCTGCCAGAGAGAGAGAGAAGCACACTGCTGCGTGAGCCCTTAGCCAGAGGGATTTCACCAAAGACTACTTCAACTAAAGTAAGGATTATTCATTTGCTTACTGACTGCTTAAAGTACCCTTATGGTTTGGTTCTGGTTTAGCCAGCCAGCCTGCTAGATAGGTCTGCTGTGTTATTAGTCAGTTTTTCTCCCAAAGTGGAGCAGGATTTATTTTGTTAAAGGGACAGTGTACCCGCATGTTATGTTACTGTGGAGAAATAAAGCCACTGGACGTTTTTATTTATCCTGAAACTATACGTGTGGACTGTTCCCTGACCTCGGTTACAGGCTGTCCTGCCACAGGTGGTGTCAGAAGTGGAATCTCGGACGGCCCCTGTATCTGAAGGGCCACACAAAAAAAAAATGGAAAAAATGGAGACATTTTTTTCTCAGTTCCTTGAGCAACAGCTCCAGCTAGCAGAGAAGCAAGCAGAGTGACAAGCCCAGCAAGATGAGCGACAAGCCCAGCAAGCTGAGCGACAAGCCCAGCAAGATGAGCAACAGGCCCGGCGAGAGGAAAAGCTACTCCAACTGCTGGTCAAAGGCCCAACCCCAGGCAGACCAGGGATTTCAAATAACCCACCGGTGATGCTGCCTAAAATGAAGCCAAACGAAGACCCAGAGGCATTTCTCCTCACTTTTGAAAGGGTAGCCACGGCCCACGGCTGGACAGTTGATCGCTGGGTAACGACTCTGGCTCCACTCCTCATAGGGGAAGCTCAGGCAGCCTACCAGGCTCTTCCAGCGGACGAGGCCATGGACTATCAGAAACTAAAGGCTACTATTCTGGATCGCCTAGGCCTCACGCCAGAGACCTACCGACAGCGGTTCCGGACAGTCAAATATACAAACCGAGACAGACCCCGGGTCGTAGCCCACCACTTAGTAGACTTATGTACCAGGTGGATACAACTGGGAAAACATGACAAGGCAGAGATCCTTGAACAGTTTGTGCTCCAGCAGTTCATACAGATACTGCCCCCCTCCTCCCGCTCCTGGGTAAAAAGACACGCTGCATTTTCCCTGGATTCAGCGGTCCGCTTGGTGGAAAACTTCCTGGGCGACGACACCCAACAGGATAGCTGGGAACGGCCGGTGCAAACACCAGTTGCTTCCAGTGATACTAGAGGCAGGAGAGCAGACAATCGAGGGGTCTACAAGCCGCCAGCTCGGGAGATCCAGTCAACCCGATCGGAAGACCCTTTCCCATCTCGGAGGGTTCCTGGTACAAACTCCTGCAGAGACGCCCATCCTGGGTCCGAGGCCACTGGATCACTCAAGGGAGGCCGCCACCCACAGTATTCCCCGAGAACCTGGACTCCTGTCACCCACCCGGTGGAGAGGATAACCCCACCAACCAGAAGGGAGGACCCCATCCAACAGCGGAGAGGTCCAAACACCGAGCCCCGTCGAGAGCTTCCGCGGACGACCGAGTTTGCGGACTCAGGAGATGAGGAGATGGACAGTTCATATGGCAGAACCACTGCCAAAGTTTGTCTCCGAGGGGACCACAATCCGTGGTTAGTCCCAGCATCTCTGGAGGGGACAAAAGTAAACGCCATGCTGGACTCGGGCTCTGGAAAAACCCTGATACTAGAGGGCCTAATTCCAAGCAATAGACTATCTTATGACTCTCCTTGGAATATCGAGTGTATCCATGGGGATACAAAGAGATACCCGACGGCGAACGTTACACTGCGTATCCAGGATCAAGAGGCTAGCCTACTAGTGGGAGTTGCTCCCTGGCTACCTGCTCCTGTTCTACTTGGCCGAGACTGGCCCTACCTCGAAACATTGTTGGCCCCTACTCCTACGGAGCCTACTTCTCTGGTACCGGAGAAGCCCGGAGACTTGTTCCCTTTTTCCCCAGAGATTTTCCCCCATAGACACCATGTCCCAAAGACACGTAAACAGAGACGTGCGGAAAAAGAGGACTGGTTAAGAAAGGCTGGGACTTTTGGTAACATTAGTCAGCCCAAAGGACTGCAGGTCATGGCCGGGGATGACCAAGGTGGGGAACAGATAGATACGGGAGTGTTGCCAGACCTGGATCTTCCTGACTTCCGTCAGAGGCAGAGGGAGGACCCAGCTCTGGCTAGACAATATGAGAAGGTGGTACAGGTCAACAACAAGATAATGATGAACAAGGTGTAAAAGTGTTTCCATATTTTGAACTGTTGAATGACATACTATATTGTGTGAATAAGCTTACACAAACAGGGGAAGTCATTCGACAGATGCTAGTCCCTAAAGGGTTGATTAAAACAGTGTTTACCCTAGCCCATACTCTCCCATGGGGTGGTCATTTGGGCAGAGATAAGACCACGGACCGCATCTCGTCCCGGTTTTACTGGCCAGGCATACATGGTGACATCATGAAACTATGTGAGACATGTCCTGAATGCCAGTTAACTAGCCAAAAAGGACAGAAGCCGGCTCCCTTGGTTCCTCTGCCCTTGGTAGCCGTCCCATTCGAGAGGATTGGGGTAGATCTGGTCGGACCTTTAAAACCCTCTGCGAAGGGACATAAATTTATACTCGTTGTTGTTGATTATGCCACCAGGT
Organism: Ascaphus truei; assembly: GCF_040206685.1. Lineage (NCBI taxonomy): Eukaryota > Metazoa > Chordata > Amphibia > Anura > Ascaphidae > Ascaphus > Ascaphus truei. The sequence continues at coordinate 20,636,498 of NC_134485.1, forward strand.
ATCCTGAGGCCTTCCCTCTGAGATCAGCCACTGCTAAACAGGTTGCTCACAGGCTGTTAGAACTGTTTTCTAGGGTAGGACTTCCCCAAGTAATGTTAACTGACCAGGGAACAAATTTCATGGCAAAGTTAATGCAGGATATCCTGAAGTTATTGGAGGTAAAATCCGTCCGGACCTCGGTCTACCATCCTCAGACTGATGGATTGGTAGAGAGGTTTAACCGAACTTTAAAAACTATGCTTAGGAAGTTTGTGGACACTGAAAAGCGAGCTTGGGATGAACTTCTCCCTTTCCTGTTGTTTGCGGTATGAGAAGTTCCCCAATCATCCACAGGCTTCTCTCCGTTTGAGCTCCTATATGGACGCCAACCTCGGGGTATTCTCGACCTACTGAAGAATCCTGGGAGGAGGAGCCCTCCCCCTCCAAGAATGCCCTTCAGTATGTCATAGACCTTAGAAACCGCCTAGACATGATAGGTCGGTTTGCGAAGGAAAACCTCAAATCTGCTCAAGAACGTCAAGAGAGGCAGTACAATCAAAATGCTCGCTTGAGGGTCTTCCAACCTGGGGACCAATTGATGCTACTACTACCGACATCAGAGAGTAAACTCCTTGCGAAGTGGCAGGGTCCTTTCCAAGTTCTCCGCCGCACCGGGGAGGTGAACTATGAGATCTCTCAACCAGGGTCCAAGAAGGGTAAACAAATCTACCACGTGAACCTCCTGAAACCCTGGAAAACTATGAGATCGCTGTTCATTCACCCTCGGGAAGGAGAGACGGATTTGGGTCCAAAGCTTCCAAAGGGTAGTATGTACACTGACCATCAGGTTCCCATGGGAGAGCAGTTAACAACGGAACAAAGGTCAGACCTACTTGATGTATGTGACCAGTTCCCAGATGTTTTTTCTGAGTTGCCAGGGCAGACTGATTTAGTGTCCCATAGGATTGAGACAGAACCTGGCGTAAAAGTACAGTCCCGTCCCTATAGATTGCCAGAGGGCCGAAAAGACCTGGTAGAGAGGGAGATAATAGACATGTTGGAATTGGGCGTGATCGAGGAGTCCCACAGCGAATGGTGTAGCCCTATCATGTTGGTCCCTAAACCAGATGGGAAGGTGAGGTTTTGCGTGTGTCTGCAAAAGGTAAATGCTGTATCCAGATTTGATGCATATCCAATGCCTAGGGTGGATGAATTGCTTAATTCGCTTGGTAAAGCAGAGTATATCTCCACCCTAGATCTCACGAAAGGATATTGGCAGATACCTCTAGCGGAAGAATCCAAAAGCAAAACTGCCTTCGCCACCCCTCTCGGTTTATACCAATTCGTCACTATGCCATTTGGGTTACATGGGGCTCCAGCCACGTTCCAAAGGTTAATGGACAAGGTAATACGACCCCATAGGGCATATGCCGCGGCCTACTTGGATGACATTGTCATCTATAGCAGACACTGGCAGTCTCATATAAAAAGGTTAAGGGCAGTCCTAACGTCCTTAAGAGAAGCAGGGCTCACTGCAAATCCAAAAAAATGTGCCCTGGGTAAATCCACTACAAAGTACTTGGGCTATGCCATTGGGGGAGGGATAGTAAGGCCACTAGCTAGCAAGGTGGCCGCCATAAAGGAAGTCCCCACCCCACAGACAAAGACACAGGTCCGCTCCCTTTTGGGGTTAGCAGGGTATTACCGGCGGTTTATCCCCAATTTTTCAGAAATATCTGCACCCCTAACAGATCTGACAAAAAAGAGTGCCCCGACCCAAGTTAAATGGTCTTGGGAGTGCCAAGACGCCTTTGACATGCTAAAAAAGTGCCTGTCAGAGGGCCCCGCTCTTCGGAGCCCAGATTTTAAAGAGCCCTTCATCATCCAGGCGGATGCCTCAGAGGTAGGACTGGGAGCAGTGCTGTCTCAACAATTTTATGGTGTTGAACACCCCATACTGTTCATCAGCTGGAATCTGTTCCCAAGGGAAGTGAGGTATACCGTTATTGAGAAGGAGTGCCTCGCTGTAAAATGGGCAATTGAGGCCTTGAGACATTATGTCGCAGGAGTACACTTCACCCTGGTCACTGACCATGCGCCCTTGAAGTGGTTAAACACCATGAAGGACACAAATCCAAGGTTGACCAGGTGGTATATTGCCCTCCAACCCTTCTCTTTTGATATTCAGCATAGACCTGGAAAAGACCATGGAAATGCTGATTTTTTGTCAAGGGAAGGAGTGGAGGGTCGGGCTTCAGCCGTGTGGGACACTAGCCACACACAAACAGGGGAGGTATGTGACAGAGTGAAGTCAACTCCTATCAGTTACGCCTGGGAGACATATGTCTGAGTGCTTCATCCAGCACTCATAAGGTTAACTCAGGTGGAGGTTAGAAAATCAGAACTCTTTAGCTGACACCTGAGAGCCAGCAAGGTAGATAAGGATCATGTGACTGGCAGTAGCTGCCAGAGAGAGAGAGAGAGAAGCACACTGCTGCGTGAGCCCTTAGCCAGAGGGATTTCACCAAAGACTACTTCAACTAAAGTAAGGATTATTCATTTGCTTACTGACTGCTTAAAGTACCCTTATGGTTTGGTTCTGGTTTAGCCAGCCAGCCTGCTAGATAGGTCTGCTGTGTTATTAGTCAGTTTTTCTCCCAAAGTGGAGCAGGATTTATTTTGTTAAAGGGACAGTGTACCCGCATGTTATGTTACTGTGGAGAAATAAAGTCACTGAACGTTTTTATTTATCCTGAAACTATACGTGTGGACTGTTCCCTGACCTCGGCTACAGTCCGTCCTGCCACAGTATTACACTAATGTTGTTCTGACTCATGCACACTGTGCCTAGTGAGCAGAGGCAGACAGCTCACGATCCCTAGTCCATATAAAGGGAGGCTTCTTTTTTCTGAAATGTTTATTGGGGGAACAAAACAGAAATAAATGTGGAAAAGGTACTGGGTAGGTACTACTCAAGGGAATGGGAACAAGTAAAAGAGATAGGGATAGGTCAATAATAAAGCTTCTCCCAGGGAAGCAGTGGGAGAACTGTACAGCAGTGAAACAAGTTCTGAAAGGACAGGAAAAGACCCAGACAGAGAGGAAATAAGGGGTAAGACTAACCCAAGTGATAAGGGGAGGAGGAGCAGCCCAAGTCAGAGAGGAGAGAAAAGGGGTTGCTAGGGCAACGGGGGAAACCACGAAGTGCTGGAACAGGAGACAGAACTACAGTGTATTGTATCTTATTTCTGCTAACATAGTATTCATCTTTAAAAATATGAAGTAAAAGCTTTAGGGCCTTATTCTATATCCACCAAAGTGGCTGCTTGTTCCTTTGTCGACCAAAAATCCCCACCACCTTCAGTGGGACCTTTTGTCACAAACATCCCGAACTGCCACTTTGGTGGAAATAGAATAACCCCCTCAGTCTCGCAAGCAAAAAACAAAAAACAAAAAAAAAAAACAGCTTTGCATATACCTCATATGATACTGTAGGTAGTAACATTGCAGGTAGCATTCAGTAGCATGAGACTTTGAGGCATGGTCAATGTGTCTGTACCATGTCATTTTAATCCTCTAGAAAATATGATGCAATATATAATTAAGATTTGCACTTTGTTTTACTGTAGCACCGCAGTCACTGATATACAGTAGGTAACATGTGCATTTCCTCTATCAACACTGTAGCAATACCCTTCCTATGGTTAATTTATCATTGAGTATACTGCGTGACGGTGTTTTTAACACCATTTACCAGAAACACTAACAATAACTGTTGATGCTTTTATTAGAGCATGATCAATTGAGCATGATCAATGGACCCCTTTGTATCTAAAGCCCTCTCCCGCCTTAAACCCTTCTCACTGACTGCCCCACACCTCTGGAATGCCCTTCCCCTCAATATCCAACTAACACCCTCTCTATCCACCTTTAAAATCCACCTTAAAACACACCTGCTTAAGGAAGCATATGAGTAGCTCGATGGCTGATAATTAACACCTCTTCCATTAACTTTGGCCCCTTGCAGACGCACTTACCAGAATGCCCTCCTACTGTCTCTGTATGTTCTTCCAACCAACCAATTAGATTGTAAGCTCTTCGGAGTAGGGACTCCTTTTCCTAAATGTTACTTTTAAATCAGATGCACTTCTTCCCTTTGTGTTATTTATATCTTATTATGTGTTATGTATATCTTATAATTTATATGATTGTAACTATTATTGCTGTGAAGCACTATGTACATTAATGGCGCTATACAAATAAAGACATACATATACATACATCAATGTGTTTGTAAGCATTAATAAAGAGGCTACATTGACTGATTAAAGGGTAGGTCTGCCATGGAGTGATTCCATCATTCTATGTGCAGGGGTAAAGCTTTTGGATTTAAATCAATTCTATGTACCCCGAAGCTGCAGCTCGAGCTGTTTTTGGCTTCAAATCCTATTTGAAGACAGTAACCACTTCGGAGTATTATACAGTAGAATTTCCCCCTAAGTGTATGTAGCCCTTTTTGTGAACCGGCCTGACCCACCCAATCTCACATTGGCCCCTTGTGGTCTAACCGGTCCCTTTTTTATCTGAACACCTTTCCTAAGGGACTACTGGTAACTGTATCACACCTGTGGCTCCAGGAGATCTGAGCCTCCGCTAGCTGGGAGCCTGGGGAAACCCTTACCATTTACCGGTGCAGCGCCTCCACTTACCCAGGATCCCCGTTATGAAAGATAGCCCTGGGTAAGAAATACAATAACACACATATATAATACTAACACTTTACTGAACACACTTATAACACATTACATAACATCATGCTCTATCCGCATCACCTTAACCATATCACCTCAGCCCAATGTCTGGTGTTCCCACCCAGTGTCCTGTGATCCCCCACACCCAATGTCCCGTACTCCTACGGAGGTCGTGGGTGACTGCGCAGTCACTAAATTATCTGTTAGGCCTGTTGGTGCACATATAATACAGCGTTACCTGCCGAGCACTCCGGTGCTCGGGCCTGCAACAATCTTCACAAAGGGTCAAACGTGCGATGCATCCGTCTGATCCTATCCAGGTGATACTCTCTGGGAACCCCAACGAGGGTCCCACCGCTTCACGGGAACACAACCGTCTCTCGGTAACACCACCGTCGCACGGGAACAGCAACTGCCGCTATCCCTATCTATCCCTAACGTGACAGGAACCCTAACCTAGGGCCTGTCCCTGATGAACCACAACCTAGGGTGGCTTGGGGAAAACTCCTAGGGCCTGCGGAGTAATAACCTGCCCCCCTCCCCTAGCTACCCAAGTCCCTAACTGTAACCTAATAACTCACTGATACTAACAGCCTGCAGCAGACACACAGCTAACACAGTCAGCCTGCAGACATCCACACACGCTGCACACATTGCGCCCAGCACATGCAGCGTGCACACACAGCAAACAGCCCTACTCAACACAATACACCACACCTGGAACCCGCAGCAAATACCCACTGCTCACACTCGGCATCCGCTGCACACCCTGTGCCTATTTGTCAGTGCTCACAGCACTACCCGCTGTGGCACTGCCAAACCTGCACCCTCACACACCTAAGGGTGACCTTCCCTATCTAGGGCCGTCCCTCTTCAGTTACCCCCTGCCCTTACCGGGAATTGGGGCCTGCCTGGGGACCTAAGGAGAACCCTTACCTGGTGCAGGAGCCACTCGCTCCCTACACCCTTCCTACTCCTTCCTCTGCCTCAGCCTGACTGCCGCGCGCAAAGCCCGGGAAATGTATCTCTTTTCCCGGGCTGAGCTTCCTCCAGCCCTATTGGCCACTATCAGGCACCTGGTGCCTGTCTCCCTATGCCTCCTGGGAGTTGTAGTTCCCAGGGGGCTGTCTGTGTATTGGGGCCGCGTGCGCACTTGCCTTGCGCATGCGCGAACTACCAATGGCCGCCACAACCCTTTCCTACACTTCCCTACTCTCGCGCGATCTCTCGGGGGCCTTCCCTGCGCTGGCTGACTACTGCGCATGCGCGAACCTACACGCAATGGCGGCGCCCTCTCCTGTACGAGCTGGGCCGGTGGCAACGCGATCGCGGCCCTAGCGACGGCCCAATCGCGTCCCCGGCAACCGGCCTGCGCCGCAACACCTCGCGCTGCTCCCTGCACTGGCCCACACCCTTGCGTTCTCCCGGCGGGTCCGTCAGTGACAACGGCGGCACCCGCGATCCCTCGGCACACGCAGAGGGGGGCCAGAGAGTGAAATTTTACCTCGGGGCTACATGTACAATACAAAAAATGAGCATGCCATTGATGAGAGAGACACCGATGAGAGATAACTGAATGCAGAAAGCAGGCAAGATATTTAAGTCTAAGATAGAGGGGAAAGCACAGAAGTATCAAGCAGAGAAGAATAAATGGTGCCCACTATTCCATTATCCTTTACATTAATCACATACTGAGATTGTTATTAATATGGTAACAGAAGACGAGATTTGTGAGGTCTAAAAAGTTAATGTAGAATATCAACCAACTGGGTGATTGATTGAAAGGCATAACCTGCATTTTTTGTCAATATACAGTAGACATGAAATCTCGTTATAAATATGATTCTTTGCAAGTTATAATAAATTGACTCTTTGTAGAACTAAAGTATATTGAAATTAATGTAAAATGAACTACTCCTATAACGACTATTGACTATTTAACATGACGTAGGATTTACCAATCATATTAAATATTTTCTCTGCTTCCTCTTAAAATATGCATCACTCCAAAGTAATCAGGACCTAATGTACATATCTTCTAAGCAGCAATTATATTATCTTAAAAACTTCACAAAAGGCTTTCCAAGGTCAATGGCATTTAGTTCCAGGTTCTCTAAAATATTTAAGTACTGTAGGATTTAGAGTTTCAACATCTAAAATGTTAATGTTGTTATAAAATTGCATGTAGATGACATTACATGATATTCAAGATGAGTGTTTGATGACATGCAATTTATTCATGGAATGGCAGTACCACGTTGGCAAGGCCTTTTAGTGCAGATTGTCATTAATAATATAGGGTCTCTTAGAGCTTTACCTTTCCTTATCTCTTCGGTTGAATCATGGTCCAGTGGTTGCCATGAAATATGTTTAGATTTGTGGATATTTAGTACTTTCAGTGCCCATTTTGTAAGGGTCATCAGTGAGAAGCTGGGCAATCAGTGTCCACTGTGCCGATGTAAATGCCAACTAAAAAGATCATACCTTTTTCTAAATAAAACCTATTCTTCCTGTTTAGTGAGATAGCCTAGGGAATTAAACCACATACAGAACCTAACACTTTCTCTGTGTAACGGGTGCTCACCACAAACAGGACAGAACCGCAAGGCTGAGGTGAGGATTTTAGTATACACCAACCTGCAGCCGCGAGACTGCATCCGGTGTGCAGATTCGTAGTCCTGTGGCCGGGTCAGGGTAGAAGAAGTAGAATTGTATTGATAAATGATCAATATAATCGGCTTCCTTAGAAAGATTAAGGGACCTGTTCGCGTAGCTCCGAAGTGTAACAAAAATGATCTAAAGTGCACGGTAGAAGCAGATTGACGTGCTGCTCTATTCTGCAAGCCCTTCTCGCATGTCCAAACCGCGTCTACACAGCTTTTTACGAAGCGGTGTCACTTTTAATAAGCATCAATCACCAAAAGGATATAAGGTCTACTGAAGACTAGAACACACTTTTTCAGATCTACCCTATATTCACCTGTGTATGGTATCCTAAGGTTCACAAACTGTGGGGATCTCGCCAGGTCATTATATTGTGTGGGAATTTCACATTAAGGTGATTATAAGAATTCAGTATTGTACAATGTATTGATGCACATGTTTTGTTGTCCTATTCTTTCCAACATATTAATCAGAGAGAGAAAAACATCAGGTACCAGGGTTCCAGCGCCAAAGAGGACTATTTTTGTGTATATCTAATTAAGAAGGACTTTTGAACAGGCCTTCAAGTCTTCAGGGCTGCAGGACACTGGACTATCCAAGGAATCGGTATCGTATCTAACATAGTTGTAACACTGTAGGAAACTATCTTTGAGCGCTAGAGTTGTGTTTTATTTGATATAGGTTTCACTTTTGCTCTGACAAACTGATTGGTTAGTCAAAGAGCCTCAAACGCGCTTTGTTTGTCCACATCTGCTATTCTTGTTGCTTTGTGAGGCAAAACGCTTAGTAAAAGGCATCCTTTTTTTTTTAACACTAACATCCAGAGTCTGAAACATGGGTTTGGCTGAGATAGTTAAATCCATAAGTCAGACTGGGGGTGGCGTTAGCACCTCTGGTCCTTCCGCTTCTAAAGCAAGTACCAACCGTGCGGATTGGCTGTTACATCATCTGAATAGTAATTTTTTTTAGAAGCGGTTTTTACTGTAAGAAGCAGTTTTCAATAGGGTTTTTTCTCACATTTAATTTCTCTTTTAGTGAACATGCCAAACCATGCGGTTTGGCAATGACAACTTCGGAGCTACTAGATTAAGCCTTTAAGTCCCTTTTAATACAGTATTACATTTCCATGAATTTGATTCGGTGTAAAAATAAACACGTTTGCATTTGCCATGTATTTCTAATAGTATCTGGTAATTATTACTCTTCCAAGTATCTCTTTGGCAAGCAGTAATTAGTTTAAACAAACCGACACACATCTGCCAATTTACCTTCTACATACAACACTTTAGGAAGAGTTTTATCATAAAAGAGATTAAGTAATGATAATAAAAAAATCCAATTTGGATACTTTGGAGACATTAACAGGTTAAAATATATTTGAAAATACTTGTCTGATTTTTTAATGGTGTCAATCGGTTACATAGTTACATGGTTACATACTGTAGTACATGGTTACATAGCTACATAGAAGATGAGGTTGAAAAAAAATATATGTCCATCAAGTTCACCCTATGCTAATTTTAGATGACAGATGCTTATCCTATATTTGTGTTTACATTACTTTGATCCAGAGGAAGGCAAACAAAAAACCCCAGTGAGACATTATCCAAAAATGTCTCATAAGGGAGAAATGAAATTCCTTCCTAACTCCAAATAAATCAGAATTCTCCCTGGATCAACATCCTTCCCATGTTTACTTATTTGGTATATCCCTGTATACATTTCTTTTTTAACAACCTTTTTTTGTAGATATCTATTGTATATGCCATAAGTCTCCATGGGTAATGAATTCCACAATTTAACTGCTCATACTTTGAAGGTTCCTTTCCTTTGCACCTGCTGAAATCTCCTTTCCTCCAAACTTAAGGGATGACTGTGTGTCGTTTGTACTGCACTTGGAATGAATAGTTATTTTGAAAGTTCCTTGTATTGACCCGAATAATGTTTGTACAGTATATAGTTATCATATTCCCTCTGTGACTTCAGTTTTCGAATGTTAACAAATATAAATTAGCTAGCTTCTCCTCAGGTTTTCCATCCCCTTTATTAATTTGGAGGCTCTTCTCTGCACTTTTTCTAGTTCCATACTGTCTTTGTTATGGAGTGGTGCCCAAAACTGTACTCCATATTCAAGGTGTGGTCTTATTTATGCTTTATACATGTAACGGGTGCTCGCCACAAACTGGACTGAACTGTGAGGCCGAGGTGGGGATTTAGAAACTCCGACCTGAAGCTGCAAAGTTACGCCCGGAATGCAGATGCGTAGTCGTGGGTAGCCGGGTCTGGGTTGGAGAGGTGAGAGTGTGATGGTGAGGGGGTAACCAGGCCAATAATAAAGGTATTATGCCCAGCTGGTTACCTCTGAGCCCTATCGGGGAGTTTGAAGTATCAGCTCTTGAACCCAGTTATGGCATGTGCACTGTAATGTAATAAAGGATTTATGTGTGTTTTGCCTTTCCAGGAGTGCCAACCAGTGGAGATTCACAGGGTGTGAGTTTCAGGGAGGATTTTACAGTAAAAGTGTTGTCGGATTGTGCCTAGGTAGAAGGGGACCAGACTTGCTGGCCACCCCAAAAATGTATCCGGGAATCGGGTCAGATTACGAGGGACATGTAGGCACAGACCTCCAGGCAAAATCCTCCCTAGGAAGCAGTTAAGTGACTCACCGCCAGGTCTCCTTGCTTCAGCACAGACCAGAAAAGTAAAACATGGCATGAGAATAAATCACATCCTAGGTACGTCAAGGGGTCTCTGGTATAGTAAGGGTCCTCCCCAGTATATGCCCCAACCCCCCAGAACCAGGCATGTGGGTTTGGAATATCCCCCACCAGCAATAAGGTGGCAAGGATGGAAATATTTTCTAAATCTGGCTCTAGTGAAAGTATAAGCTACATAGACCATAGACCAGCTACAGCGTTCAGCGTTCAATCCTGATTACCCAGCAGTGGCTATCCTGACACCGAGTTCTGCCCACATCACCGCTGAACTACGACTCTCTACGCCCTCATCTGTCGGGGGTTTCTAAACCAGTGTTTTATTTAATTTCAACTTACCCTTTCTTGTTTTGTATCTCAGCATTCAAAGGTTGCATACATCATGTCCCTGTTAACCGATGACGCTTTGGCGTGGCCATCTCCTATCTGGGAGTTAAGATCGGACCTCACAAGTGACAGATCTCTCTTCACATGGGAGTTCCGAATGGTCTTCGACACTCCAGGACGTAAGGTAACAGCTTCTTCCTCTTTCCTACATATTTCTCAAGGCAGTCGAATGGTGGCCTGCTACGCAGTGGGATCATGACCCTCACCGCAGAAACCGGATGGATGGACGAAGCACTGGTAGCAGTTTTTTGGCAAGGCCTTACAGAGAACCTCAAGGATGAACTCGCTGCGCTGGAACGCCCTGCAGGTTTAGAGGATCTCATCACCCTATGTATCCACATGGACCTGCGCCTACAGGAGAGAAGAGCCGAGAAGGTTCAGCGCAAAGGAGGTACACGATCCCTTCATACTTTTTCACCGGCTTCCATTACCAATTGTTCCCTGGATCCAGAGGATTCCCATTTAATTTGTAAGACACCTGTTAATTCTTGTTTCCCAAATGCATAACCTTACATTTATCTGTATTAAACCTCATATGCAACTTACCTGACAAAAGTTTCTAGTCTATTCAAGTCCTTCTGGAGAGAAATTACATCCTACTCTGATTCTACTACCTTACACAATTTAGTGTCATCAGCAAAGATGGAGACTTTTCTCTCTATACCAACCTCAAGGTCATTAATAAATACGTTAGAAAGCAGATCACAGTACCGACCCTTGAGTTACTCCATTCACACCTTTAGCCCAACCTTAACAGTTTCCATTTATGACAAATCTCTGTTGTCTATCCTTCGACCAGTTTTCAATCCAGGTGCAAATATTTTTACTGAGTCCAATTTGCTTTATTTTGCACACTAACCTCTTGTGTGGCACCATTGCAAAATCTAAGTAGACCACATCAACGGCAATTACCCTTTCCTTTCATATTATTTGCCCATAATATCTGGTGACATTCATTAAGCATTATTATAGGCTAAAGCAGTAAAATTCAGGGCATTATTGAAAACCCTGCTCTCTGATTGGTTAAAATTCCGGGCATTATCCAATCAGTAATGCCGGAATTTAAGCAGCAGAATGTGTGGTTTTCAATGTATTTATTTCCAGCCAATCAGCTTTCAGAACAGCTGAGACATGGCAGGGGATTCGTCTGATTGAAGTAACAGCTCTGAGACAGGGCAGGGGATTGGTCAGGACGTATCAGCCACGGGTTGACTCCTCCCCCTCCCGAGCTGACTGAGATTTTCAGAGCAGATTCTGTTGAATTGGGGGGGGGGGGGGGAGTCTGCAAAGCAAATAAGTAAGTGGCTTTCTGTAGTTTCTTTGTGGCTGCAGTTTGTGTGTCAGTAGCAGTTTGTGTGTGCTGTGCTGTTGTATATCTGTGTAGAGGTGCTGTGTGTGTGTTTGTGTGTGTATAGAGCTCCAGTGTGTGCGTGTCAGCAGCAGTGTTTATGGGTGTAGCATGTGTATGTAGCAGCAGTTTGTGTGTGTGTGTGTGTGTGTGTGTAGAGGTGCTGTGTTGTGTGTAGAGGTGCTGTGTATAGAGGTGTAGTGTTTGTAGTGTGTGTATGTTGTGTGTGTAGAGGTGCTGTGTTGTGTATAGAGGTGCAGTGTTGTGCGTGTGTGGAGTGTGTGTAGAGGTGCTGTGTTGTGCTGTGCTGTGTGTAGAGGTGGGGGGGAGTGCAAAGTTTAGTAAGTGGCTGCATTTCTTATTGTGGCTGCAGTGTGTGTGTGTGTGTGTTGTGCTGTTGTATGTGTAGCAGCAGTTTGTGTGTGTAGAGCTGATGTGTGTGTGTGTGTATAGAGCTCCAGTGTGTGTGTGTGTGTGTGTGTGTGTGTGTGTGTGTGTGTGTGTGTGTGTGTGTGTGTCAGTGTCAGCAGCAGCGTTTATGGGTGTAGCATGTGTGTGTAGCAGCAGAGTTTGTGTGTGTAGAGCTGCTTTGTTGTTTGTGTGTGTGTGTGTGTGTGTGTGTGTGTGTGTGTGTGTGTGTGTGTGTGTGTGTGTGTGTGTGTAGAGCTGCTGTGTGTGTAGAGGTGCTGTGTTGTGTGTGGTGTGCTGCTGTGTGTTGTGTGTGTGTGTGTGTGTGTGTGTGTACACAGAGGGGCGGCAGTGTGTGATATAGATATCTGCAGTGTAAGAGTATATAGAGGTGGTTTCATGTAGTTACCATTTTATTTTAATAAAAAAATCTATTTAACTACACAAACGTGTCTATTATTTATGAAAAAAGCCTACATTTAGCCTATAATAGTAATATCCCCTCAGAACAGAGCAGTACTGGCCAATAATACTCTGGCTGGGTTAAAGTCCCTCGGCTTCGCCTCGGGCCTTCAACTCTTCCAGCCAGGGCATTATTGGCCAGTAATGCCCTGTTCTTCGGGGATTATTACTTAAGCAACTAATTATGCAATGGAACTCTAACGAAATCTTCATCAAATTTGCTTGATGTCCTCTTAATCCATAGACCAAAACAACGCACAAACACACAGAAAAAAAAACACAATTTGTAGAGCTGCTACCTGTGGTGTGAAAAGAACTGGGAGGAGAATTCTGAGCATGGGAAAACTCTTAGAAGACAGCTATCTCTTTTAATTGATGTGTTTCAAATTTACCCTGTGTTGCTGTCGGTCTATCGATGAGTAACATCAAGATAGAGGCGGGTGAGGAATGCACTACATGGAGCACAAGTGAGTTGGCGCTTTGGCAATTGGAATCGAGGATGACTGACGTTACCTAGTGACAGTACAGAGGAAAACAAGGCTTAACCTCTCTGAGTGTGTAAGGGCATTCCTGACACCACCTGGCATAGTGAGTGAGAGAACGATCAGATTCCTTTGAGAAGTGCAAATAGAAAAGGATGCTGAACTGCCAACGGCTCTTGTGTATAATCAATACTTGCGAACGCGCGGCGAACCGTTGAACATGCTTGAATGCAATTCTTCAAAAACCGTTTTGAAGAAATGTGACTTTCTTTAAAGAAGTTTTAGAAACATTAACAAAGGGACTTGCGGGACATTTGCAATGTATACCTAGGAGTAGCTGTCCCTTTAATTAGAAATTAAATTAACCATTGATCGTGAATGAGAACTTAAGTTAACGTGGGATACCCCAAAATATAAAGTATTAATAGTGCTTTAATATTTTTGTAGTTTGCAGTCCTCTGACTGGCAATCCCTGCAATACAACATTTTTATTAAATATGTCCAATAATCTGATTGCTATATAGCTCCTTTAATATACAACAACATTTATTTGTATCTAAAGCAGTATTTGAGATAATATTAAAGTTTTCATCAGCTAGTTTTCTAATTTAAAATAAATTGGATGGTTGATCTCTAAATCTATGAGTGTAATGTTATTTTGTTTTGCTCCAATGCTTAACAAGATTAAAACTTGTACATTTATAAAATATTTACAAATATAAAAGTCAGGCTTCCATTTTGTGCCTATTTTGAAGGCTTTTCATGCTGCCTTATTTTTAAAAAAATGATTGAGCTGTAATTTTTTGATACCAATCAGTAATATTTACTTATAACCAAAGATGCATGGCACAGTAAGGGTTTGCATCAAAAAAAGTTTGATCATTGTACAGAAAAATAACAATTAATTATGAAGAATTGTTTGGTTTGTGATTAAAAACATAAGTCACATTTGCTTTGCAGAATGACCATTTGAATGCGTTTCTGGGAGATGTTGGAATTTATTAACATTTTTAAAAACAAAGTGTTAAGTTTAGCGCATGGATTGTAGGAATGATTAGTTTGACTTTCTACGTTATTATGGACAAAAGTTGAATTAGTGGTCAACTGTAAACTGCCAGCATTTTCCTGACTTCAATTTTCTGAGAGCTAAGCAAAGATACAATGTACCATTCTGTCCTCATGACAGTAGCACTGTAAGTCTATGATGATACTGTAGCTAAACTGCTCTTCAACTTCTTGCATAAAGAAAGAGTGTTCTTCTGAATTCCAAAACATTTATTAGAGCATAAATGAACAGTATGGTGAAAAGAAAATGATTTCCTACAGTATGTCAAACATGAACAGATAAGAATTGATGCTAAACCGAGATGTCTGGTCACACTAATGTTTTACTGGGAACACAGGACACTCCTCTTCTGGTATCTGTAATATATAACTATTTTTACGAAATGTGAAACAAAATAACATAACAGAATAAATAAAGTGTCACGGGAGACCAAGACTTATACACAAATTAATACCGTGATTCTGCCCTTAGCACACAAGTTGAGTAAAATAAATTGTATCTCTCTTTCTCTCTTTCTCTTTCTCTCTCTCTCTTTCTCTCTCTCTCTCTCTCTTTCTCTCTCTCTTTCTCTCACGTGGCTGCAGGCTTATAACGCTTTGGCAAAAGGGTTGAACTAACTGACGCTTACTCATGAGATCACTAGTATTACTCATGAGATCACTAGTATTACTCATGAGATCACTAGGATCAGTAGGAGTGCAGGAATTGTTCTTTTTGTTTTCAATTAATGATTTATGTGACTTTTTAGCCCTACTTTAACAGAGCATAGAGGATCTTGCCTATAACTGCGTTTGCGCAAACATTCAACCCAGGTGCTGTGAAAGGAACTAGAAGAACTTGTATTTGTTAAGTCATTTTCTCACCCATTTGCAAGAACCATTAACAACAGGGAAGGCATTCTGCAGCCTTAAACTCCTAGCTTGTGCAGTAAGGTTCCTGGATATGTTTTCTCCTGTGCTTTACAGTTGATATTGTCAGCATATCCCTTCACATTCCTATCATGCAGGGCTTTAATATATTCATAAACTAGTTCTTAAGAGACTCCTTTGAATATCATCAACTATAAACACAGAATAAACAAAAGAAACGTTCGTTGAGCAAGGTCATGTCAGTTGATGTACAGTATGCAGTCATCCTTTCCTGCTTTACTCTATAACTTTAGGTATTCGTTCATAGCTAACACCATTTTTTTATACATAGGGTTAAAAGATAATTCTTCCATAATTAATTATTATATGACCGTGATTAATACTGTGCTGTATATCCAACTTGTTTTATAGTCAAAATAAAAACAGATGGACAAAATAAATGTAATGCAATATACAGGTATTATTGTATCAAATTTTATTCTGTTGACATAAAATGATCATTCTTATGACGATATATATATATATATATATATAGCAGGTCATTATGTCCAATATTGGATAATTCTTCACTGATGGTATATTTTAGCAATCTACATTTTAATTGTCACAGTTTGAGTAGCTACATGGTTATAAACCTGAAGACTACATTTAAAAGGGTTGAAAGTTCACATAAAACAACTCAGAATAATAAGTTTGATTTATCGCAGGAAATCAAAATCTCATTACTTTCCAGTGTTTTTCTTTGACAAATCTGTTACTTTATTGCATCAGATTTATGACAATATCATGGTATACAGCATACAGTGGACCGTCAATGCTTTGTGTTACAATTCATTTAGCAGTCACGGCAACAGTGAAATGCATATGAGTGTCAAGGGTGCATAATTATGAAATCACTGTAATCTCCTTTTCCTACGCAACAAAATGATATATAATGTATGGTCAACACTCAATGCCACCTGTACAGTAATTGTAATCAATTAATTTCTATAGCACAGATCCTTAATGTAACACCTATTGCCCCTCCCCCCTGAAGGGTGATTTGGATGTTACTACGTAATGGTGCAAACCTGCAGTCTCACAGAAGGCCTGGGCCTCTACTGATTGGGAGCTTAGGGGGGTGCGGGATGCAGCGACTCCACCCGTGGGGATCCCAGCGTTGGCGGGGTGGCTCCTCACAGGAACATATACAGTAATAACACAACATACAGCAATGATAAACAATACTATTTACCAGCAGGTCCCTCCTGATACATATACAGTAATTCAGTAATACAGTAATAACAGTAGCACACAACCCGTAGTGCACCCCAATTGCCCTTGGGCACCCCAGCAGGCTAGGTGTCCAGCAAGGTAACCCCAAATGTATGTGAGGGCAGCGCTACCCTCCCTGGTGTATTTGGCGGTGCACGTTGGCACCTTCCTGACTACAGCGCCATAGCCAGGGTATCTTTTGCTGATCTCAAGAGTGGTATACGTGATCCCACGTAGAGGGGCCTCCCAACAATATGCCCCTCACGCCTTGCTTCTGGCAGCCGCATGGTAGTACTCCTCCAAGAGTCATCCTGCTCTGTCGCTCCACTGGTACTCAGCTTCCAGGAATGTGTCTGAGATATGGCCTTCCCTATAGTACTCAACTAGGGCAGCTAAGGACCTAACTCAGAGTTTGCTAGCCTAGTTCCCAGTCTCCAGAGGATACCCTGTTCCCACAGGGGACATCCTCTCCCTCTAGTCCTGTGGGAGTTCCAGCATGGTCACCGCACCTCTGCCTAAGAGTCTGAGGAGCTGCATCAGCTCCCCCTAGAGGTATGGAAGACTACTCTGCTACATTAGTAATGTGATATCACACTTCTTCCACATTACTGTTTCTCTAGAAGGCATATGGGGCCTATTCTAGTCGCTGCGATAAGTGATTTAACGCACGTAAAGTGCACTTTACAAGCGATTTTGCATGTGTAGCAATTCAGTAAGCCATTATCTCATGTCATAATCGCCTGTAAACAGCTTTATTACATGCTTTATCACTCTGGCTCCGACAAGCCAAGCGGCAGGTGAAAAAGGGCTATTCAAGTGCTCAGTAATGCAAATCGCGGCTGAAACAGTCGCCTTTAGCGGTTAGCCACTAAGGTAATGAAGCTCTGTTTTTATTTTATTTTTACTACACAGTCTTGCAAGGGGTCTCTTGAGCTAAAATACATTACTTTCAGGTCTGGGGACCCCTGCTTCCTGAGGTACAGGCCTCAGTAGGGGATGTCATTTTATTTTATTTATTTATAAAATGTTTTACTAGGAAGTAATACATTGAGAGTTACCTCTCGTTTTCAAGTATGTCCTGGACATAGTTAATATGACAAATAATACATGGTTACAAATACAGTTACATAAATGAACAGGGTATACATTATATACAATACATTGCATGCACAGTTAGAGAAGATGGATATTATAGGCGTATGTAACAGTTACAGACCAGATTAAAATGTGAGATAGCCTTAGTTTTGAAACTTCATTATCTCCTCCAAGTTTAAATGTCCTGGTGTCACGCGGTCTTCAATTTTACACAAAATCTGATGCATCCTGTACATCAGGGGGTCCCGGACCTAAAATTAAAGCGGTTCAGCTCCGGAGACCCCCTGCTTCAATCCTATGTAGTAACATGTTCTAATAAAAACAGCGCAATCGCCTGTAAGAGCTGTGCAGGGAGATGCAGGCCTCTCTACTCTCTGTGCAGCTCTTCCAGACTGGTGAAAGGAAACCGCATGTTCAACTCATAACGCTTGTAAAGCTACTAAAAACTAGCGTGATGTGTCATTTTTGTAACAAACGGTATATAAAATGTGATTTGCAATAGTGAATACATTTTTTTTCACAAATTTCATACCGTGAGCTATGAACATAGAAAAAAGAATAGGTGCAAAACAGCGCTAATAGTAAAACAAATAAAATAATATTTATATGTAGGCAGCCAGGTAAGTGACTGGTGGTACAACCTATCAGAGTGACATGATGAAAAAAAAGAAAAACCGGCGCCAAAAGAGTACAAAAATCAAACCGAGTGGGTATAGGATCCAAATGGCAAGTAACTTGCCATTTGGATCCTATACCCACTCGGTTTGATTTTTGTACTTTTTTGGCGCCGGTTTTTCTTTTTTTCATCGTGAGCTATGAACATGTCAACATATTCGATGTTGCAATCAAAATATCGAAGCTAATAGAGTAAGCCCCATAGCCGGCAAACTAGTTCCTAGAATCACCAAAGTAAATGGGATCCTCTATTTGAAATGTGTGTTTTTTTGCAATGCATAATGATAAAAAAATACCAGTGTTTGGTGTCAATTTGTCCCAAGCACTAGCAAGAATCAGTAGCTCCCAAACGTATTCCCTACTGCTTGGTCACTACAGATATATGTCCTGAAGGGGTTAGGTTTCTTGCATGTTGTAGTAATAATAAAAAGCACCGCCATGGCCTGTAAGTCTGAAATCTATGTAGTGCTTAAATAAACAGCTCTATTACTCTATACAGTACCAACGTCTTCTTTTTGCTGAATTTCCGATATGCATAGTAAATTTATTCTACCAAACGTGGGAATGACAGTCAGCTTGTAGATGCAGTTTATTGTGGACTTGTTACTAATTTGTTTGCATCTGAAGAAAAGTTGACATGACAGAGTTAAAGATTCTCCTTGACCTGTCCTTCTCCTCGCCCATGATCCATAGTGCCAGCTCATACCTTTGACGATGATCATTGTGAATATGCCTTTTTCTGTAATTGTAGGTGCAAAATTGACAAATATTAATTGTTTCGAAACTAGTTCAAAATATAATCAATCCCAAGGGTTATAAGATCACAAAGTTAATTATGAGTGTCATTTCTATTCTGGAAGTGTAAATCAAAGTTAAGAGATCGGGAAATTGAATACAAATGTTTAGTAGAGAAGCTAAGAATGAATTACATGGAAATGATTCACAGATTGAAGACTATACGACATGGGGATATTTCACAAAACCATGTTGTTGTATACAGTAATGGAACATCACATATTTTTATTATTATTATTGTTTGTTTATAAAGCACAAACATATTCTGTACCATGGTACAATGGGGGAACAGATATAAATGACATAAATCGAATAACATACTAAATAAGGGCAAACCAGAAGAAATAGACATAGAGGAGTCCCCCTATCCTTCTTCCGGTGCGGGGAACTGCTCCGCTGTTCAGCCAGTCTGTGAGGCTGCTTGGTGAGATCGGGTACTGGCAGTGGCTATTTTGGAGGTGGCGCGCATGCGCAGTAACGGCCATCTTGGGGAAGGCGCCAAAATACAATCAATGGGACCTGAAGTCGCGGTGATGGGCAGTCAGAAGGAAGCAGGAGGAGATACAGTATTTTCCACCGCGGAACTGGAAGTGACCGTGTGCAGTCCAGATGGAGGAAGCAGCGGAAGAGGTAGTGTCCAGGGAGCTAGTAAGCCCCTGGACTAGGCTAGACTTCCCATGCAGGCCCCATTTATCTTCCCCTGCACAGTAGAGGAGTTTTGTATGGTCTGCCATAGTTTAGTGATTCCCATTAGTGTTAGGCTGCAGTGGAGCAGGACACCAGACTTTGTGTGAGACACTCTGGCTGGAGCTCGCACCTCGTGGAGGCCTGGACCCTTAGGTGTGAGTGGATTTATGTTGGAGGCCCGATGCGTAGGACCTGATTCAACCCCGCTTCACAAGTATTCCCTGGTTATGCCGTTGACCAGGAAGGTACCCACCGTGCACCAACACTTCCTAGGGGGGTAGTGCTACCTCACACTTGGGTGGGATTGTTCTGTGGACATCCGGGTTTCAGGTGCCCAGGGCACCCTCAGTACTTTGGGGGAACCACCATTATTATTGTTATGTATTACTGTGTATTGTTATGTTGGTGTCATTATATTATGTATGAGTAAAGTGTGTTTATATACTTTGGTTGTATTTTTATTAGTGAGTATTGTTTCCTATGAGGAGTCCCACCTACGCTGGGATCCTCTTAGGTGGAGGCACTGCACCATGAGAGATAGTACCCCAGGCTCCCCAGGAGTGGAGGCTTTGGCTTCCTGTAAGCCTAACAGGTACAGCAGCACATGTGATCGGCCGCGGCTTCCCTTAGGCATAGGGATAGGGGGTTACAAGTACAACAGATAATAAGTGCCCTGCTAGTGAGAGCTTACAATCTAGAGGAGAATTGCCCGTCTGGATGCCCTGTTTAGATCATGTATTCTTGAATATTTGAATCTCTCAGGAGCTATCTGAGTACTAATGACCCAGTGAATCTCTCTACCTATGCAGCTCCTAAATTCGTCCTTCTTCACCATTGATTCCTGTTGGCTTGTAAAAAAGGTCCTGGTGTGTCATTCTATTTTAGAAGGGAACGTTTCACTGTACACTTTTCCTTTTAATTGGACATAGATTCGCCACTGCATGGACAGAACCAGCCCATGTACCTGATCATCCATTACTTTCTAAAAGGTCTGTTATTTAGAACAATTGAGCAAAACAAACCATAATTTCAGTGTCACTTTTCTACATCGCTCAACCATTGCATGCACTCATACTTCCCAGCAACTGGCACATACTTTGCAACATTGATAGTCAGGCATTGCTAGAACAATGCAGGAAACTTAGCAGGGAAACACATGATGATATGTGATATGATGTAGAGTTGACAAAGGAAGTGCATCAGCCCATGAAACTCACTAGGAGACATAAAGAGCTAGGCCTTGAAATTATTTATGTTACAGGGATGGGAACATGTTAGCAATTTCCTCAACACTAATGAAGTTATTCCTTAGAAACATGCCAATCTGTGGGATTGTCATTACTTGGTCTCTACTGTTTAATTATGCTGGTTATATATATATTTTTTTTATAAAAGAGAAGTTATAGCTTAACATTGTTAAATATAAATAAAATGGAACTTCCCCTACCAAGCTACAAATAGCCTTGGCAATAAAGAAGGTCATATACTATTTATAATGACATAAATAGAGTTTCAGAACACTACATCTCATACAGTACTTCTGTTTTATCTAGTTTAGTGCTTTCCAACCTTTTTTATTGCTTAAGGAACCCTAAGTGAAATTTTGAGGAACCTCCAACCATCTCTAATAGATGTATGTACATTCTTCTGTATTTGATACAATTTTTCAAATGACCAGAACATTTCAGGGAACCCTTTAGCGACGCAAGGGGAACTCAATGGTTCCTAGGAACCGTGGTTGAAAAACACTGATCTAGTTAGAAAACACAAATACACTAACAAATTCTGTATGCTGACATTTCTCAATGTAGAAACATACAAATAACAAAACAGACACCGGTGCAGAGAGCAATCAGTAAAAAAAAGAATCAAAGGAAAATATCTATCTTACTTCTGCTCTTAAATTAAGGGGGGAAAACCGAACAAACTTGGCAACTGTGCAACAAATCCATGTGTTTCTTATGACTCAAGCACAATACACATCTAATGAACCCCTTGAGGTTTAGATGTTCATGCATAATGCATTCTAGTTAAAGCACCATATATTCTGCTCTGACATCCATTATAGACTAGGGAAATACTATACACTCTAAAAACACTTTAGTAAGATTACGCTACACAAGGGTGACCTGGCCACAAGGTGATACCTGTAAGAACATCCACAAGAGAACTGGGCATTGGATGTATCAAATGATAAGATGCTTTCATTGTGCATTCAAGGGTCTGATACTACAGTTGATAATAAAAGACATAAGACCTTAAGCAATGTTTACATTGCTTGTGTCTCCTTGTGGTAAGTTATATAGACTGTATTCATTTCACAGAGAATATCAGTGTGGCGTTTTAAAGTTGGTGAGGAAGTGTCCCTTAAATTCTCATTTTAATAGCCTTTGGATACATTGTTTGGACGAACAAGGCAAACATTTTTAATAGGAAGTTTGATTGAGAAGGTGACAGGCATCTGTCAACCCTTCTTCTTTTGGATTTGGAATATGAGTGATATGCTATTTCATTACATTTGCTTTTGCATGCTTGATAGCATTATGTGGATGTCGCCTCCAGGGAAAAGCTTTGCGACAGCACCATCATTTTAATTAATATTTCAAAATATACAGGGAAGGCTACAGATGTTGCAGAGGTTATTGCTCCGATCAGAGGAACTTGTCCTGTGCTTTTTGTATCGTGTGCCCATTATATTATTTCCATTAGATCTTCAGCTTTCCAGCCCTCCTTTGCGAGCTGTGGACCGCCATTTGTTCTCTTTATATTCTGCATTATCACTAATATTGAATTTTCTATGATAGTCTGCGTTATATAGGAACTCTATACGTGGTGTTATCCACGGGAGCAATGTAGTCGGCTGCATCTGATTACTTCTCGAACAATTATATGATACCTTACTCAATTAAATACAAATCTGAAAACAGGACAAGCTGTTGATGGGGAAATAACCACTTTGATCAAATTATATCATGCCAAACATATAGGGCATGTACAAACTAAACAGGCTGTCTGTCCTTAACATATAACCATATCAAGGAGAAAAAGCTGGCAAAAAGCCAAAAACCACCGCACCACTTGAATGAATCAGCGAAGAGGGTGATAAATAAAACGGTTTATTAAGAGCAAAAACGGGAGAAAATTACACCATTCCAATTGGACAGCCGGCTCCTCCCCGGCTGTCCAATAAGAGTGCTCCTGCTCCACTCACATGGTTCTCCGGCTCGCACCAGCAACAGCTGTTTGCTCTGTTCCTGCTGCTCCCGCCGGCTGAACAAGCACTTCGGCTGCTGTCACCGCCACCAGAACGTCTGCTGCTGCTCCCACAATGTCGCTGCGGTCCTCCTCACCCTCCGCAGCGGTCTTCCTCACCCTGCAGGTAAGTGTATGGTACCCAGGCAGGGTACCCTGTGAAATTGCCCATTTTCCCCGGGTACCCAGTACCTGGTGAAATTCAGGACCCGGCCCAACACTAGTATCTACCCTAATGCACTGAGAGCTAATAAGTCTCTATGGCATAGATATCCAATGAAATGAAATGCAGCAATTCTACATGTAGAACACATTTGCAAAATAAAGCATTTTTTTTATTGTAACCAATGCAAAAGCCATTATGCCCTCTTAGGCACTCTAAATAAATGCTTAATATGCATATTTTTTAAAATAACATATACAATACCCCTTGTTTAGAAAACTTTTACTCCTTCATGTAAACCACTACAGGACGCCATCTAATTGTACTTGGGGCAATGGAGAAAAGCAAAGATGCGGTGCACCACCACTTCAATAAGAATGCAGAAGGTGAACTCTAGGCCAAGTCCATGGAGTTACAAAAATAGAAACCACCTATGCGTTTCGCGCCTGTGTGCGCTTTATCAAGGCAGTGAGTTACATTGTGGTAATTGTACTTTGCTTAAACATCACATTTTACAAACAGCTCATTGTTTCAAACAAAAATGTTGAACTTTAAAGGATCTCTTTATCAAGGTTTCCCAGCTGCAAAAATGGTGCCAGACTAGTACAAAAAGAAACACGATTTCTCAAAGAAGAAAATGATCAGGATCTATGTATCAAAAGGCCTATGGGCACTGACGCAGTTGCGTAAAAAAGAAAAACCCGGTGATTTATTGTTTTGCGCCTATAAGGGATCTGTCTGAATACCTAAGAAGGCTGCCGACAGGAAGTAACCTCACTCTCTCACTGATGCTACAGTGGCCATCTTGCTTCCTGGCAATTCCTGCCCTCAGTTTCTCATCATATGATCATATCATTGAGCAAAGCAAGGAGGTAAAATAGATTGTAATTTTTTTCAGGAAAAGACATAAACACAATGTAACACATTTACATGGTTAACACAGTAACTTGGAAAGGGCTAACGAATAACATTTTCTTTTAAACGAAATTCACAAAAATGACCTCTGTAGGAGCCCTTTCCAATGCCCGGGAGGTTCCCACGAAAGTCCTGGAACTGATTTCGGCATGCAATGCCAGCCGCGACCGCTACGTTCTCAAAAAGCAAGACTTGGAAAATGTTCTCACTCAAAATTGTTGAAGCCGCCTCACGTCGATTCAGTACAGAGCATCTTTGAATTTTCCGCTGATGGTTTGGGGCTTGGAATTTGCGCTCCTGATTGGCTGCAAGGTTTCTTATGGATTTCAGTGTTCCATTCACAAACTTCTACAGCCTATCAGAGCGTGGGAATTCTCCTGCCAGCCAATCACAGATTTACCAATATTGTAAAGCCGGGTGGGCACTTTTTCTCATTCTGCTAAGGGGCATGCGCCAACCTGGCACCTCTGCCTCTTAGCATATTGAGCCCACCCACTGTCCAGGTTCCACAGAGTCTGGGTTTGGGCAAATGGTTGCCAGATAGCCCTGTGTTAGCCCAGGACGGAGGTACTCAAGGGTAACTGCAGTACCCCACCTGTTCTAACACCTTGGCATCCCTTAGGCTTTCAAGTCCGGACTCCAACCAGACCCCTAGGCACCAAGCTTGATAGCCATCTGGTCTCTTGGAATCCAGGACTCGAAAATCCCACAGTTCATTCACAGGTTATCAATATACCTATTAAACATACCTCTTTAATAAAATATACTGGTCCCTGTATCTTGAGTAATAAAAATGTGTACGTCCCTGTTCTGGTGTCAGGGATGGAGTAAAGGGATATACTGTCTACACTCACTAGCCTCACCCTTGCCACACTCTAGAAATTACTTTAAAACTTTTACACACAAAAAACACTCACAGCTTCATCATATAGCTGGAGCATTCCCTGAACCCCTATACTAGATTCAGGGTACCTGGGCATGTACCTGGACACCCCTCTTTATACTAGGGATCCCCTGTATATTGCAGGGATGCATTAACCCCTTCATGTCTGTAACAGGAAACTTATCCCTTTTCAGAATATGCCACTAATCCAGCAGTTAACCAACTTTACCTGGCTGATTAGCGGTTTGTTAGAAAAAGCCTGTTCCCAGAAATAGGAGGGAGATTTTTCTCAGTACACAAGGGTGCTGACAAGAGGAAATAAGTCTTGAGCAGAAAGGATCTGCTGAGATCAAGACACCCAAAGACCTATATTCCTGGACACAGGAGACCCAGGAACCTACCAGAGACTGACATGAAGGTCCATCTGCTTTAAGGTATCTCTTGAGACTTTGGGGAATAGGGTGGTAATGGGATTATCCCTCCAGCCCTGGAGAAAGGGACTGGGGAAGTAAGTTAGCCCTTAAACAGGGATAGGCATTTGTTGTTTTCATATGTTTTTGCTGTGTTAAAAGGGACAGGCGCAATAAAGCCTTATTTTAATTTCCCCTTAAAAACAGTCTCCATTGCATACCTCTGCACACATCTCTTAAAATGCCCAATTTACCTTGTCTGGAACATGCAGCAGCAGGAATCCTGGCGGTGAGTCGCAAGAACATTTTCAGGGTCGGAGTTTGCCCGGAGCAATGTGCTTGGCTGTATTCGAGACTCGTACTTGATTCCCCGGTTCGAACTTTTGGGGTATCCTGTAACTCTGGAACCCAGATACAGTACATACTGTAGACACATTCTGTGAAGACTTTCTCCTGCAAACCCACCCTGAAACTTACAGCCTTCAAATCTCCTGGTCCCAGCACCCCGAGAAAGGCAAAACACAAAAAAACTTTAATGTCACATAATTTGCACACAGTCACAGCAATGCATTTCTGACATCTAGGTCCAAGAGCTGACACTCTAGGACCTCAACGCTTGGATCAGGGGTTACCCAGTGGGCTTAACCTTTTTTTAGCGAGCCTGGGTACCCCTTCACCATCACAGACCCTCATTGCCAGCAGCTGCTTCTGGCCTTTAAATAGCAGAGTCTCCTTGACTTTGCTTGTGCAAAGTACTCTCTACCATGTTCTGCTTTACTGTAGCTCTGCCTTTGCCTCGGTGATTGTCTGCTTGTGCTTTACTTCTGCTTGGACACGACTATCCCTGCCTGCCACGTGCCTCAACCCCGGAATTGGACTTGACTACCACTGCTTCCCAGGCCTCAGATCCCAGGCTAAGGTCGGTGTACTACGCCCTACCTCTGCCCTGTGTGTCCATTTCCTGTCTTGCAGTCAGCAACGTTATTGCGCCACATCGATGAAGTATATTTCTGCAGTTGGTGAATGCTGTGCTAGCATTTGGCCCCAAAAAAAGACATGCCACATTCAAGATGACAGAGAAAACCAACGTAGAGAACTGTCAAGAAAAGTAACCAAGTGGCACATTTCTCAATACATAGACCTACCCCAACATGCAAATGTTACTCTGCCTTAAGCACCGTCCATTTGCTTCATAAATCCCTCATCCCATCACAGGACATACCTGAAAATGGTGCTGCTAAGAGTAATAGTATAAATATAGGTGCACTCACGATACCAGGTAACAAATTGCCACAGGTGCCCGGCAACAATGGTCCCGCTTGGTTGTGGAGCCAAAGATGTAGTGAAAGTAGAAAAAAGAGGCGCTCCACTGCTCTTCCAAAGATGCTTGTGCAATAAATATTATATCTTTGGAAGACCAGAGGAGCGACACTTTTTGTACCTTGGCTGCTAAGAGAAGTACATAGAGACTGCCTGGCACAGGTATATTTCAGCTCGAGTTGCGACAAGATAACAACTTTGCGCCAACATTTTGCGTTTCACACACAGAACCCACCATTTTTATAAGAACCGTATATTTTCTTGTACTATTTTATGCCAACATTTACAACAGTTTTGCAGCTGGAACACCAATAATCCCTTCAATGTGCGCTCAGTGAGGGAGTGTAACTCTTATGCTCACCGGCTGAGGTGGGGAAGGGAAAACACCGACCTTAGGCCAAGGAGTCAGGAACGGAGTGAGTATTCCGTGGTCAAGTGTAGCCGGGTCAGGATTGGAGAAGGCAGGGTTAACGTTATCCAGGCTGGGGTCAAGGCAGACGGCACAGGAGCGATGGTCATGGATACAGGCAGGGTTCGGCAAAAGAAGGCAGGTGTGTAGCGCTTCAGCGTAGAAGCTGCAGCGTAGGAATGGCCTCTGTGATAATAACGGGAGTAGGCCATGATTAAGGCCTTTGCAAGCGAGATATGCAGACAGGCCTCCGGAAACAACAATGCAGACCTCTGCACAAGGAATATGCAGACAGGCAACAGGAACAACGATGCAGGCTTCTGCACAAGAAATATGCAGAAAGGACTCAGGAACAACGAAGCAGGCCTCTGCAAGGAGAATATGCAGACAGGCCACAGGAACTAAGAAGCAAGTGCTGGGAACTCCAGCGCTTCAACATGGGAAACAGGAACGGCTAAGGCAACGGTGTTTGTGGCAAACACAGTTACATCCAAGTAGAACGTGGTTTATGCTCAGCAACTTCTTGGGGGGAAGGGCTGAGTCTATATAGCACACCTAGCGAATAGGAACAGAGCTGCACAGGAGGCATGCAGAGTGCACTGATTGCAGGAGCAGGGAGGGTTTGTCTGGAAACTCTACAGCTCTGTAAGGAATGAGTTCCAGCCAAACCCAGGGGCGGATTCCTAACAGGGAGATATCAATGTGCGCTCAGTGACAGAGATATCAATGTGCGCTCAGTGACAGAGATATCAATGTGCGCTCAGTGACAGAGATATCAATGTGCGCTCAGTGACAGATAGCAATGTGCGCTCAGTGACAGAGATATCAATGTGCGCTCAGAGACAGATAGCAATGTGCGCTCAGTGACAGAGATATCAATGTGTGCTCAGTGACAGAGATATCAATGTGCGCTCAGTGACAGAGATATCAATGTGCGCTCAGTGACAGAGATATCAATGTGCGCTCAGTGACAGATATCAATGTGCGCTCAGTGACAGAGATATCAATGTGCGCTCAGTGACAGATAGCAATGTGCGCTCAGTGACGGAGATATCAATGTGCGCTCAGTGACAGAGATATCAATGTGCGCTCAGTGACAGAGATATCAATGTGCGCTCAGTGACAGAGATATCAATGTGCGCTCAGTGACAGAGATATCAATGTGCGCTCAGTGACAGAGATATCAATGTGCGCTCAGTGACAGAGATATCAATGTGCGCTCAGTGACAGAGATATCAATGTGCGCTCAGTGACAGAGATATCAATGTGCGCTCAGTGAGGGAGATATCAATGTGCGCTCAGTGACAGAGATATCAATGTGCGCTCAGTGAGGGAGATATCAATGTGCGCTCAGTGATGGAGATATCAATGTGCGCTCAGTGACAGAGATATCAATGTGCGCTCAGTGACTGAGATATTGACAGAGATATCAATGTGCGCTCAGTGACAGAGATATCAATGTGCGCTCAGTGACAGAGATATCAATGTGCGCTCAGTGACAGAGATATCAATGTGCGCTCAGTGACAGAGATATCAATGTGCGCTCAGTGAGGGAGATATCAATGTGCGCTCAGTGATAGAGATATCAATGTGCGCTCAGTGACAGAGATATCAATGTGCGCTCAGTGAGGGAGATATCAATGTGCGCTCAGTGACAGAGATATCAATGTGCGCTCAGTGAGGGAGATATCAATGTGCGCTCAGTGACAGAGATATCAATGTGCGCTCAGTGACAGAGATATCAATGTGCGCTCAGTGACAGAGATATCAATGTGCGCTCAGTGACGGAGATATCAATGTGCGCTCAGTGAGGGAGATATCAATGTGCGCTCAGTGAGGGAGATATCAATGTGCGCTCAGTGACAGAGATATCAATGTGCGCTCAGTGATAGAGATATCAATGTGCGCTCAGTGATAGAGATATCAATGTGCGCTCAGTGACAGAGATATCAATGTGCGCTCAGTGACAGAGATATCAATGTGCGCTCAGTGACGGAGATATCAATGTGCGCTCAGTGACAGATATATCAATGTGCGCTCAGTGACAGAGATATCAATGTGCGCTCAGTGACAGAGATATCAATGTGCGCTCAGTGAAGGAGATATCAATGTGCGCTCAGTGACAGAGATATCAATGTGCGCTCAGTGACAGAGATATCAATGTGCGCTCAGTGACAGAGATATCAATGTGCGCTCAGTGAGGGAGATATCAATGTGCGCTCAGTGAGGGAGATATCAATGTGCGCTCAGTGACAGAGATATCAATGTGCGCTCAGTGACGGAGATATCAATGTGCGCTCAGTGAGGGAGATATCAATGTGCTCTCAGTGACAGAGATATAAATGTGCGCTCAGTGACAGAGATATCAATGTGCGCTCAGTGACAGAGATATCAATGTGCACCAGTGACAGAGATATCAATGTGCGCTCAGTGACAGATATCAATGTGCGCTCAGTGAGGGAGATATCAATGTGCGCTAAGTGACAGAGATATCAATGTGCGCTCAGTGACAGAGATATCAATGTGCGCTCAGTGAGGGAGATATCAATGTGCGCTCAGTGAGGGAGATATCAGTGTGCGCTCAGTGACTGAGATATCAATGTGCGCTCAGTGACAGAGATATCAATGTGCGCTCAGTGACAGAGATATCAATGTGCGCTCAGAGACAGAGATATCAATGTGCGCTCAGTGACAGAGATATCAATGTGCGCTCAGTGACAGAGATATTAATGTGCGCTCAGTGACAGAGATATCAATGTGCGCTCAGTGACAGAGATATCAATGTGCGCTCAGTGAGGGAGATATCAATGTGCGCTCAGAGACAGAGATATCAATGTGTGCTCAGTGACAGAGATATCAATGTGCGCTCAGTGACAGAGATATCAATGTGCGCTCAGTGACAGAGATATCAATGTGCGCTCAGTGACAGAGATATCAATGTGCGCTCAGTGAGGGAGATATCAATGTGCGCTCAGTGACAGAGATATCAATGTGCGCTCAGTGACAGAGATATCAATGTGTGCTCAGTGACAGAGATATCAATGTGCGCTCAGTGACAGAGATATCAATGTGCGCTCAGTGACAGATATCAATGTGCGCTCAGTGACAGAGATATCAATGTGCGCTCAGTGACAGAGATATCAATGTGCGCTCAG
Organism: Ascaphus truei; assembly: GCF_040206685.1. NCBI lineage: Eukaryota > Metazoa > Chordata > Amphibia > Anura > Ascaphidae > Ascaphus > Ascaphus truei. The sequence goes on from NC_134485.1 coordinate 20,666,641, forward strand.
TGACAGAGATATCAATGTGCGCTCAGTGACAGAGATATCAATGTGCGCTCAGTGAGGGAGATATCAATGTGCGCTCAGTGACAGAGATATCAATGTGCGCTCAGTGAGGGAGATATCAATGTGCGCTCTGTGACAGAGATATCAATGTGCGCTCAGTGAGGGAGATATCAATGTGCGCTCAGTGACAGAGATATCAATGTGCGCTCAGTGAGGGAGATATCAATGTGCGCTCAGTGACAGAGATATCAATGTGCGCTCAGTGACAGAGATATCAATGTGCGCTCAGTGACAGAGATATCAATGTGCGCTCAGTGACAGAGATATCAATGTGCGCTCATTGAGGGAGATATCAATGTGCGCTCAGTGACAGAGATATCAATGTGCGCTCAGTGAGGGAGATATCAATGTGCGCTCAGTGACAGAGATATCAATGTGCGCTCAGTGAGGGAGATATCAATGTGCGCTCAGTGAGGGAGATATCAATGTGCGCTCAGTGAGGGAGATATCAATGTGCGCTCAGTGACAGAGATATCAATGTGCGCTCAGTGATAGAGATATCAATGTGCGCTCAGTGAGGGAGATATCAATGTGCGCTCAGAGACAGAGATATCAATGTGCGCTCAGTGACAGAGATATCAATGTGCGCTCAGTGACAGAGATATCAATGTGCACTCAGTGACAGAGATATCAATGTGCGCTCAGTGACAGAGATATCAATGTGCGCTCAGTGACAGAGATATCAATGTGCGCTCAGTGACAGAGATATCAATGTGCGCTCAGTGACAGAGATATCAATGTGCGCTCAGTGACAGAGATATCAATGTGCGCTCAGTGACAGAGATATCAATGTGCGCTCAGTGAGGGAGATATCAATGTGCGCTCAGTGAGGGAGAAATCAATGTGCGCTCAGTGACAGAGATATCAATGTGCGCTCAGTGACAGAGATATCAATGTGCGCTCAGTGACAGAGATATCAATGTGCGCTCAGTGACAGAGATATCAATGTGCGCTCAGTGAGGGAGATATCAATGTGCGCTCAGTGAGGGAGATATCAATGTGCGCTCAGTGAGGGAGATATCAATGTGCGCTCAGTGACAGAGATATCAATGTGCGCTCAGTGACAGAGATATCAATGTGCGCTCAGTGACAGAGATATCAATGTGCGCTCAGTGAGGGAGATATCAATGTGCGCTCAGTGACAGAGATATCAATGTGCGCTCAGTGACAGAGATATCAATGTGCGCTCAGTGAGGGAGATATCAATGTGCGCTCAGTGACAGAGATATCAATGTGCGCTCAGTGACAGATATATCAATGTGCGCTCAGTGACAGAGATATCAATGTGCGCTCAGTGACGGAGATATCAATGTGCGCTCAGTGACGGAGATATCAATGTGCACTCAGTGAGGGAGATATCAATGTGCGCTCAGTGACAGAGATATCAATGTGCGCTCAGTGAGGGAGATATCAATGTGCGCTCAGTGACAGAGATATCAATGTGCGCTCAGTGACAGAGATATCAATGTGCGCTCAGTGACAGAGATATCAATGTGCGCTCAGTGACAGAGATATCAATGTGCGCTCAGTGACAGAGATATCAATGTGCGCTCAGTGATAGAGATATCAATGTGCGCTCAGTGTCAGATATCAATGTGCGCTCAGTGACGGAGATATCAATGTGCGCTCAGTGACAGAGATATCAATGTGCGCTCAGTGACAGAGATATCAATGTGCGCTCAGTGACAGAGATATCAATGTGCGCTCAGTGACAGAGATATCAATGTGCGCTCAGTGACAGAGATATCAATGTGCGCTCAGTGACAGAGATATCAATGTGCGCTCAGTGACGGAGATATCAATGTGCGCTCAGTGATAGAGATATCAATGTGCGCTCAGTGACAGAGATATCAATGTGCGCTCAGTGAGGGAGATATCAATGTGCGCTCAGTGACAGAGATATCAATGTGCGCTCAGTGACGGAGATATCAATGTGCGCTCAGTGACAGAGATATCAATGTGCGCTCAGTGACAGAGATATCAATGTGCGCTCAGTGATAGAGATATCAATGTGCGCTCAGTGACAGAGATATCAATGTGCGCTCAGTGACAGAGATATCAATGTGCGCTCAGTGACGGAGATATCAATGTGCGCTCAGTGAAGGAGATATCAATGTGCGCTCAGTGACAGAGATATCAATGTGCGCTCAGTGACAGAGATATCAATGTGCGCTCAGTGAGGGAGATATCAATGTGCGCTCAGTGACAGAGATATCAATGTGCGCTCAGTGACAGAGATATCAATGTGCGCTCAGTGACAGAGATATCAATGTGCACCAGTGACAGAGATATCAATGTGCGCTCAGTGACAGAGATATCAATGTGCGCTCAGTGACAGAGATATCAATGTGCGCTCAGTGACAGAGATATCAATGTGCGCTCAGTGACAGAGATAGCAATGTAAGCTCAGTGAGGGAGATATCAATGTGCGCTCAGTGACAGAGATATCAATGTGCGCTCAGTGATAGAGATATTAATGTGCGCTCAGAGACAGAGATATCAATGTGCGCTCAGTGACAGAGATATCAATGTGCGCTCAGTGACAGAGATATCAATGTGCGCTCAGTGACAGAGATATCAATGTGCGCTCAGTGACAGAGATATCAATGTGCGCTCAGTGAGGGAGATATCAATGTGCGCTCAGTGACAGAGATATCAATGTGCGCTCAGTGACAGAGATATCAATGTGCGCTCAGTGACAGAGATATCAATGTGCGCTCAGTGACAGAGATATCAATGTGCGCTCAGTGACAGAGATATCAATGTGCGCTCAGTGACAGAGATATCAATGTGCGCTCAGTGAGGGAGATATCAATGTGCGCTCAGTGACAGAGATATCAATGTGCGCTCAGTGACAGGGATATCAATGTGCGCTCAGTGACAGAGATATCAATGTGCGCTCAGTGACAGAGATATCAATGTGCGCTCAGTGAGGGAGATATCAATGTGCGCTCAGTGACAGAGAAATCAATGTGCGCTCAGTGAGGGAGATATCAATGTGCGCTCAGTGACAGAGATATCAATGTGCGCTCAGTGACAGAGATATCAATGTGCGCTCAGTGAGGGAGATATCAATGTGCGCTCAGTGACAGAGATATCAATGTGCGCTCAGTGACAGAGATATCAATGTGCGCTCAGTGAGGGAGATATCAATGTGCGCTCAGTGACAGAGATATCAATGTGCGCTCAGTGACAGAGATATCAATGTGCGCTCAGTGACGGAGATATCAATGTGCGCTCAGTGACAGAGATATCAATGTGCGCTCAGTGACAGAGATATCAATGTGCGCTCAGTGACAGAGATATCAATGTGCGCTCAGTGACAGAGATATCAATGTGCGCTCAGTGACAGAGATATGAATGTGCGCTCAGTGACAGAGATATCAATGTGCGCTCAGTGACAGAGATATCAATGTGCGCTCAGTGACAGAGATATCAATGTGCGCTCAGTGACAGAGATATCAATGTGCGCTCAGTGACAGAGATATCAATGTGCGCTCAGTGACAGAGATATCAATGTGCGCTCAGTGACAGAGATATCAATGTGCGCTCAGTGACAGAGATATCAATGTGCGCTCAGTGACAGAGATATCAATGTGCGCTCAGTGACAGAGATATCAATGTGCGCTCAGTGACAGAGATATCAATGTGCGCTCAGTGACAGAGATATCAATGTGCGCTCAGTGAGGGAGATATCAATGTGCGCTAAGTGACAGAGATATCAATGTGCGCTCAGTGACAGGGATATCAATGTGCGCTCAGTGACAGAGATATCAATGTGCGCTCAGTGACAGAGATATCAATGTGCGCTCAGTGAGGGAGATATCAATGTGCGCTCAGTGACAGAGAAATCAATGTGCGCTCAGTGAGGGAGATATCAACGTGCGCTCAGTGACAGAGATATCAATGTGCGCTCAGTGACAGAGATATCAATGTGCGCTCAGTGAGGGAGATATCAATGTGCGCTCAGTGACAGAGATATCAATGTGCGCTCAGTGACAGAGATATCAATGTGCGCTCAGTGAGGGAGATATCAATGTGCGCTCAGTGACAGAGATATCAATGTGCGCTCAGTGACAGAGATATCAATGTGCGCTCAGTGACGGAGATATCAATGTGCGCTTAGTGACAGAGATATCAATGTGCGCTCAGTGACAGAGATATCAATGTGCGCTCAGTGACAGAGATATCAATGTGCGCTCAGTGACAGAGATATGAATGTGCGCTCAGTGACAGAGATATCAATGTGCGCTCAGTGACAGAGATATCAATGTGCGCTCAGTGACAGAGATATCAATGTGCGCTCAGTGACAGAGATATCAATGTGCGCTCAGTGACAGAGATATCAATGTGCGCTCAGTGACAGAGATATCAATGTGCGCTCAGTGACAGAGATATCAATGTGCACTCAGTGACAGAGATATGAATGTGCGCTCAGTGACAGAGATATCAATGTGCGCTCAGTGACAGAGATATCAATGTGCGCTCAGTGACAGAGAAATCAATGTGCGCTCAGTGAGGGAGATATCAATGTGCGCTCAGTGACAGAGATATCAATGTGCGCTCAGTGACGGAGATATCAATGTGCGCTCAGTGACAGAGATATCAATGTGCGCTCAGTGACAGAGATATCAATGTGCGCTCAGTGACAGAGATATCAATGTGCGCTCAGTGACAGAGATATCAATGTGCGCTCAGTGACAGAGATAGCAATGTAAGCTCAGTGAGGGAGATATCAATGTGCGCTCAGTGACAGAGATATCAATGTGCGCTCAGTGATAGAGATATTAATGTGCGCTCAGAGACAGAGATATCAATGTGCGCTCAGTGACAGAGATATCAATGTGCGCTCAGTGACAGAGATATCAATGTGCGCTCAGTGACAGAGATATCAATGTGCGCTCAGTGACAGAGATATCAATGTGCGCTCAGTGAGGGAGATATCAATGTGCGCTCAGTGACAGAGATATCAATGTGCGCTCAGTGACAGAGATATCAATGTGCGCTCAGTGACAGAGATATCAATGTGCGCTCAGTGACAGAGATATCAATGTGCGCTCAGTGACAGAGATATCAATGTGCGCTCAGTGACAGAGATATCAATGTGCGCTCAGTGAGGGAGATATCAATGTGCGCTCAGTGACAGAGATATCAATGTGCGCTCAGTGACAGGGATATCAATGTGCGCTCAGTGACAGAGATATCAATGTGCGCTCAGTGACAGAGATATCAATGTGCGCTCAGTGAGGGAGATATCAATGTGCGCTCAGTGACAGAGAAATCAATGTGCGCTCAGTGAGGGAGATATCAATGTGCGCTCAGTGACAGAGATATCAATGTGCGCTCAGTGACAGAGATATCAATGTGCGCTCAGTGAGGGAGATATCAATGTGCGCTCAGTGACAGAGATATCAATGTGCGCTCAGTGACAGAGATATCAATGTGCGCTCAGTGAGGGAGATATCAATGTGCGCTCAGTGACAGAGATATCAATGTGCGCTCAGTGACAGAGATATCAATGTGCGCTCAGTGACGGAGATATCAATGTGCGCTCAGTGACAGAGATATCAATGTGCGCTCAGTGACAGAGATATCAATGTGCGCTCAGTGACAGAGATATCAATGTGCGCTCAGTGACAGAGATATCAATGTGCGCTCAGTGACAGAGATATGAATGTGCGCTCAGTGACAGAGATATCAATGTGCGCTCAGTGACAGAGATATCAATGTGCGCTCAGTGACAGAGATATCAATGTGCGCTCAGTGACAGAGATATCAATGTGCGCTCAGTGACAGAGATATCAATGTGCGCTCAGTGACAGAGATATCAATGTGCGCTCAGTGACAGAGATATCAATGTGCGCTCAGTGACAGAGATATCAATGTGCGCTCAGTGACAGAGATATCAATGTGCGCTCAGTGACAGAGATATCAATGTGCGCTCAGTGACAGAGATATCAATGTGCGCTCAGTGACAGAGATATCAATGTGCGCTCAGTGAGGGAGATATCAATGTGCGCTAAGTGAGGGAGATATCAATGTGCGCTCAGTGACAGAGATATCAATGTGCGCTCAGTGACAGAGATATCAATGTGCGCTCAGTGAGGGAGATATCAATGTGCGCTCAGTGACAGAGATATCAATGTGCGCTCAGTGACAGAGATATCAATGTGCGCTCAGTGACGGAGATATCAATGTGCGCTTAGTGACAGAGATATCAATGTGCGCTCAGTGACAGAGATATCAATGTGCGCTCAGTGACAGAGATATCAATGTGCGCTCAGTGACAGAGATATGAATGTGCGCTCAGTGACAGAGATATCAATGTGCGCTCAGTGACAGAGATATCAATGTGCGCTCAGTGACAGAGATATCAATGTGCGCTCAGTGACAGAGATATCAATGTGCGCTCAGTGACAGAGATATCAATGTGCGCTCAGTGACAGAGATATCAATGTGCGCTCAGTGACAGAGATATCAATGTGCACTCAGTGACAGAGATATCAATGTGCGCTCAGTGACAGAGATATCAATGTGCGCTCAGTGACAGAGATATCAATGTGCGCTCAGTGACAGAGATATCAATGTGCGCTCAGTGACAGAGAAATCAATGTGCGCTCAGTGAGGGAGATATCAATGTGCGCTCAGTGACAGAGATATCAATGTGCGCTCAGTGACGGAGATATCAATGTGCGCTCAGTGACAGAGATATCAATGTGCGCTCAGTGACAGAGATATCAATGTGCGCTCAGTGACAGAGATATCAATGTGCGCTCAGTGACAGAGATATCAATGTGCGCTCAGTGACGGAGATATCAATGTGCGCTCAGTGACAGAGATATCAATGTGCGCTCAGTGAGGGAGATATCAATGTGCGCTCAGTGACAGAGATATCAATGTGCGCTCAGTGACAGAGATATCAATGTGCGCTCAGTGACAGAGATATCAATGTGCGCTCAGTGACAGAGATATCAATGTGCGCTCAGTGACAGAGAAATCAATGTGCGCTCAGTGACAGAGATATCAATGTCCGCTCAGTGAGGGAGATATCAATGTGCGCTCAGTGACAGAGATATCAATGTGCGCTCAGTGACAGAGATATCAATGTGCGCTCAGTGACAGAGATATCAATGTGCGCTCAGTGACAGAGATATCAATGTGCGCTCAGTGACAGAGATATCAATGTGCGCTCTGTGACAGAGAAATCAATGTGCGCTCAGTGACAGAGATATCAATGTGCGCTCAGTGACAGAGATATCAATGTGCGCTCAGTGAGGGAGATATCAATGTGCGCTCAGTGACAGAGATATCAATGTGCGCTCAGTGACAGAGATATCAATGTGCGCTCAGTGACAGAGAAATCAATGTGCGCTCAGTGAGGGAGATATCAATGTGCGCTCAGTGACAGAGATATCAATGTGCGCTCAGTGACGGAGATATCAATGTGCGCTCAGTGACAGAGATATCAATGTGCGCTCAGTGACAGAGATATCAATGTGCGCTCAGTGACAGAGATATCAATGTGCGCTCAGTGACAGAGATATCAATGTGCGCTCAGTGACAGAGATATCAATGTGCGCTCAGTGACGGAGATATCAATGTGCGCTCAGTGACAGAGATATCAATGTGCGCTCAGTGAGGGAGATATCAATGTGCGCTCAGTGACAGAGATATCAATGTGCGCTCAGTGACAGAGATATCAATGTGCGCTCAGTGACAGAGATATCAATATGCGCTCAGTGACAGAGATATCAATGTGCGCTCAGTGACAGAGAAATCAATGTGCGCTCAGTGACAGAGATATCAATGTGCGCTCAGTGAGGGAGATATCAATGTGCGCTCAGTGACAGAGATATCAATGTGCGCTCAGTGACAGAGATATCAATGTGCGCTCAGTGACAGAGATATCAATGTGCGCTCAGTGACAGAGATATCAATGTGCGCTCAGTGAGGGAGATATCAATGTGCGCTCAGTGACAGAGATATCAATGTGCGCTCAGTGACAGAGATATCAATGTGCGCTCAGTGAGGGAGATATCAATGTGCGCTCAGTGAGGGAGATATCAATGTGCACTCAGTGACAGAGATATCAATGTGCGCTCAGTGAGGGAGATATCAATGTGCGCTCAGTGACAGAGATATCAATGTGCGCTCAGTGACAGAGATATCAATGTGCGCTCAGTGACAGAGATATCAATGTGCGCTCAGTGACAGAGATATCAATGTGCGCTCAGTGACAGAGAAATCAATGTGCGCTCAGTGACAGAGATATCAATGTCCGCTCAGTGAGGGAGATATCAATGTGCGCTCAGTGACAGAGATATCAATGTGCGCTCAGTGACAGAGATATCAATGTGCGCTCAGTGACAGAGATATCAATGTGCGCTCAGTGACAGAGATATCAATGTGCGCTCAGTGACAGAGATATCAATGTGCGCTCAGTGACAGATATCAATGTGCGCTCAGTGAGGGAGATATCAATGTGCGCTCAGTGAGGGAGATATCAATGTGCGCTCAGTGACAGAGATATCAATGTGCGCTCAGTGACAGAGATATCAATGTGCGCTCAGTGACAGAGATATCAATGTGCGCTCAGTGACAGAGATATCAATGTGCGCTCAGTGACAGAGATATCAATGTGCGCTCAGTGACAGAGATATCAATGTGCGCTCAGTGACAGAGATATCAATGTGCGCTCAGTGACAGAGATATCAATGTGCGCTCAGTGAGGGAGATATCAATGTGCGCTCAGTGAGGGAGATATCAATGTGCGCTCAGTGAGGGAGATATCAATGTGCGCTCAGTGACAGAGATATCAATGTGCGCTCAGTGAGGGAGATATCAATGTGCGCTCAGTGACAGAGATATCAATGTGCGCTCAGTGACAGAGATATCAATGTGCGCTCAGTGACAGAGATATCAATGTGCGCTCAGTGACAGAGATATCAATGTGCGCTCAGTGAGGGAGATATCAATGTGCGCTCAGTGAGGGAGATATCAATGTGCGCTCAGTGAGGGAGATATCAATGTGCGCTCAGTGAGGGAGATATCAATGTGCGCTCAGTGAGGGAGATATCAATGTGCGCTCAGTGAGGGAGATATCAATGTGCGCTCAGTGAGGGAGATATCAATGTGCGCTCAGTGACGGAGATATCAATGTGCGCTCAGTGAGGGAGATATCAATGTGCGCTCAGTGAGGGAGATATCAATGTGCGCTCAGTGAGGGAGATACACTAAGCTCTGATAAGAAGTATCAGAACTAGATTCCAGGCAATGGGCCCTTTTCATTACACATAATAATAATAATAATAATAATAATAATAATAATAATAATAATAATAATAATAATAATAATAATAATAGCATGTTCTTGTACACATCAACTTTTAATGCAGAAGCAGCACACTATTTGACGCAATAAAAATAGGGCGTTATATATTTAGAATGATCTATGCAGACAAATTGCATTGTTTGAATCTCATTTGCATGCGCTTTTCGTCCGATATAATACAGGCTGGAAACGTACAGCTAGAATGAGAAACCAAGATAGTAAAAGTCTCATTTACATATATTTCTCCAAATACACTAACTTATTCTTACTGTGCATCTACTAATTGCCACGATGAAAAAAACAACCCCTTATCAGAGGCTTAGTAAAAACCGCTCAGTGATTAAGGGAGTAGTTTTGCTCATGAAATCTTGTCACAAGAAAACTCAAAGGCCTTTATTGGCGCCAATCCGGCTCTGTCGCATGTAAAATCTCCATTGACAAATAATGGCAATAGTCCATTAAAAAGGTATCACTGACAACATGTACTGCAAATTCTTCTTTATGTTTCCGAATCATGCAGCTACAGTACCACTTCTTGTATAATTCCCAAAGCAGTAAAAGATGCCAAATTTGCTTTAAGAATATACATTTGTCTACAGAATCCAGTTACAGTACGTTTTAGGTTGTTTACAAAACTATGTTTTGAGAGTGGAAGAGGCATTTTTAGCTTTTTGACACTTCTTTGCAACCACTGATGTTTATCAAACTTGAAAACTTGGCCAGCAAAATTCAGTCAAGCACCCTATAACTAGCACGCTTGAACCCAAACCAATATGCAAGTTATAAGTCATAATCTTGTGTATAATGAAAGAGGCAGTCAACCCATGTCTGGTTAATAACAGGCACGTGTGTGAGAAGATATTTGAATAAGGATTTTAAGGGTTATGCATACAAAACAGTTAGCTGTCTCACATTTTTCCCACTGTGTGTGAAAGTCATATAAATAGTCAGATTCCAATTTTAAACTGCTCTGCTGCTTTCAAGGCGAAGATCCTCTCAGGGAACTCAGCAGGCTGTCGATATCCGCAGCTAAATCAGCAGTCTTCCAAAGAAAAGAAGTTCAACAGCAAGAACGGGAACCTCAGACAGCTCATCTTTCTTTCTCACAAGAAGCCTGAAAGGCAATTTGCTATCTTCACATATCAAGATTTTGAATGCTCACTGTCTCCAGTTTTAATATGCGACTGCCAAAAAACGGCAAAAAGATGAAGCTTATTATTGTCAGGGTAAAAAATGTTTTTACGAGGAAGGTGAACAACAGCAGGTGTTTTAAGATTATTCTATTCATTGCTCAAAGGGGGATGCAATTACTATGTAATGTGCTGCGAGTCCCTCAGGGATTGAAGGGGCTGTCACCTTTGTTCTAAATATAACTACAACTAACATTAGGTGATGCTCCTAAAATAATGCACAAAGTGAACACTCTAATTGGTTAAATGTCTTTTCTATATTGCAGTTTATTTTAATACACATTTTTGAGAGGACTGGGGAGGGTTAAGAGGTAATAACACAGTGTTTTTTCTACTCATGCAAGGACAAAAAGATGTCCTCCTTGCTATGACATTGACATAGTACATAATGACAGAAACTCGTATCTGAAGGCATCTTCTCATGGGAAGCAAGTGGCATTTGGGCTTCTGGCAATTCGTGACAGAAAGTTCATGCTGAGCCTGAATGTGCTTACAGTAGCTGTTGTTTATTTGAACAGGGAATATGTTACTTTGTCCATTATCACAGTAAAGAACAGATATGCGTGTGTGTGTTTGTGTGTGTGTGTGTGTGTGTGTGTTTGTGTGTGTAGCCTTTCTTGCCTGTTTTGGCTACCAGTCTGCCCTCCCTGTCATGTAAGCCCTGGTAACAGTGCAGGCAGTGACAGGACCAATCATGGGTTTTCCCCACAGAAGCAGCTCCCTTGAGTGGCATGGGAGGAGGTGGGACAAGGCCTGGGTCCTGCCCAATACTGGGTTCAGACCTTGTACCTTCCTCCTACTGTACTTAAGGGGCTGCACCACCAAGTGTAGGCAGCTGTCTCTACCCTTGAGAGAGACAGGTAACACATAGGATTACCTGCGCATTGGCATTCCCTGTTCCTCTTCCCTTTGGGGGAGAGTGAGTGATTACATTCCCCTGTCCCTGCTAGAGGGGCAGGGAAGAGTAGGGCCTGCTTCAGGTGCCCTTGGCCCAGAGTGGAGGTCCAGGAACCATCCCAAGATTGAAGACCTGCATTGAGCTGTATTGGGCAGAAGCTTGTGTGATTATATGTATGCAGAGGAATAAACCGGTTCCAGTTAACTATAACCCCTGCCTGGTGTGCAATCTTTCTGGGGGGGAGGGGGGGAGAGGAGTACGTTTCTTCTGTAGGAGATTGCCTCCATACAGCGGGAGCCTGCAGCAGATGGAGGTGCTGTGTCACCAGAGATAATGTCGGGTATGTACCCCAGAAGTCTGTTCAGAAGACCCCACAACCATCAGCGGACCACTCAGCATTCTGTGAGCCAACAGGTAGCATGCACCAAACACCTGGTAACAGAGGAACCTCCCATAGGGTGGGGGAAACACAGTTGTATATATATATATACAAGTGCTCACCCAGCCAAGTTTGGACAAAGGGGGGATATGTGATGTACTGTACACACACACACACATAAATATATATATAGATATATTTTATATATATATATATATATATTATATATTTTGTAGCAAAAAGTGGCACTGTGTGCTCATTTGCATGTCATTTCCCTGAATCCCTTGCTGCAGTGGAAGTGCTGTGTGCTGGGTGATAATGGGGAAAGGCGGGGTTGCAGACCCCATTTCTGGGAAATGACATGCAAATGAGCACACAGTGCCACTTTTTGCTACAAAATATATAATATATATATATATATATAAAAAATATATCTATATATATGTGTGTGTGTGTGTACAGTACATCACATATCCCCCCTTTGTCCAAACTTGGCTGGGTGAGCACTTGTATAGGGGGAGGTGTACAGTCGGGACAATACGTCAGCGTTTCTATGCTGTCTATGTTCTATTTAGAATAGGAACCTCTGGAGACTCAAAAAGCAGCGAGTTACGCGAGCATTTTTCTCTCTATTTTTCGCATGAAGTTCAAAGGTGCATGATCCGTTATTAGGGTAAATTTCCTCCCTAACAAATAATATTTTAGCGTCTCCAGAGCCTATTTGATTACCAAACCCTATTTTTCAACCACGGCATACTGTACCTCTTCTCGTGGGGGTTTTTGTTTTTGACTAATATACATGATGGGTTGTTCCTCTGCTCTGACGATTTGTAATAGGACCGCTCCTACACCCATATCGGAGATGTCACACTGCACCTGAAATTCTCTGGTAAAATCTGTGGTGACCAGAACGGGATGGTCACACAGCAAATCCTTCAACCTTTAGAAGGCCTCCTCCACCTGATCAGACCACTTCACGATGACCAAACTCTTCCCTTTCGTTAGGTCGGACAGCGGTGTCGAGAGGGTGGCAAAGCCTGGTATGAAGCGACGGTAGTAGCCGGCCAGGCCGTGCAAGGCTTTAACTTGTTTCTTAGGTGTTTTTTTAAGATGTTGTTTATTAGGTTGCCCATTTTATTTATTTATTTATTTTTATTTGTTTAAAAAATGTTTTACCAGGAAGTAATACATTAAGATTTACCTCCCGATTTTCAAGAAAGTCCTGGGCACAGAGTTATGACAAATTCATGGTTACAAATTGATTGTTATAATGAGTGAAAAGGGTGAATGGCATTCCTTGCCATTGTGGCAATCCATGTCCATATTGTGGGCATGGTTACCACTGGAACACAATGTGTAGAGGGAGTGGGGGGTGGTTTGGCTTCCCAGATGGGTAGTGGGAGGGGGGGTTAACCCCTTAATTACCATAGCGGTTAAAAACCAGGTAATTTTGTTATATTACTTTCTCTCTGCATCTGCTTTATTTGCTGCGCTTCACCGTGTTATAACTTGGTTGTGTCAGAAAACATGCTTTATTTCATCTCTATTAGAATATGAAGCTAGAGAAAAGGCAATCCTTTAGATGAGGTGTACTAAATACTGCAAGTGGGTAAAATACTCCTCAGAGATGTATAATGACCTGGACAAAGTAACTTTTAATATATTACAATTGAAAAAAATGAGAAAGGATCTCCAAAGAGCTGCAGCATAGAGGATACATTAATGCAATACAATGTATCCGTGATGTGTTAACTTAACTAAGTGAGTTAAAAAGCTATAATTTTATTAAGACAGAATGAAGTGAATAATGAAAGAAAATGTAATTATTAAAAGCACAAGATCTGAGACCTAGTACTTAGTGGTATTTTAAGCAAAATGATAAGCAATGAACGGAGCCTGTATATCTATATTTGCAGACTCCTGATTGAGAGTTTTTTTGATAATGCAGATTGAAAATTCCAAATGCATTAAATTACAGGTTAGCTTCTTAAGAGGTGCAGAAAGAGACCCTATCTGCTTAAATAGATTAGTATATATAAGGGATTTAATGCCTCCTTTACAATCTGTATCAACAAGATTGCACAGATCTGGTCTACAATAAGATGAAAATATATAACATCCAGATAGTACTAAGAATATTCGTCTACAAATAATAATAGTGGAATATTCGTCTACAAATAATAATAGTGCTTGTCAAACCGCAGTTGTAACTGTGTAATCCCTAGAGCAGCAGAGGTGGCACCCATTTTGTTCTAACCCAGTAGAGCAAGGTAACCCATGTTCTGTTCATCTTTTATTTAATGTCACCCGGCCTCAGTAACTCATAGCCCTCAGTACATATTATTACTTGGTGCTTGAAGTGCTTTCAAGGTTGTACTGAAAAAAATGCACTGAATTAGTGGAAAAGAGGTTAATCCCTTAGGGGCATGGAGGGAGCCGATAGGCTAGGGCTGATAGAGGAGACAGGCTGGGTCAAGCATACAGTATCTTGCAGCATGTGGTCCAAGAGAGCAGAAGGCAGCACACTCAAACTAAAGTATAAGCCAGGCTTGCGGGTACAGAAAGTAGAAAACAGTCAAATGATCAGGTACTGTCCCAGTCCAAGCAGTCGGGCAGATAATTAATTTGAACAAAATACATTTGTTTATGTAACCTTCCTTGCCCGGCTCTTAAGGAGGTTACATCTATGTATATGGCAGTGCTCAGTTATTGTTACCTTGTCAGGGTGACCAAACGAAAGCAGTGTGCCGCTCACCTTTAATACAGCGTAAATGTCATCTGTAAATGTAGGAGAAAGTGGTGGTGCTTTAGGGATTGACCTGACTATAACCCAAAACTGTGTGAAACCCAGTGGGGTACACGCGAAAAGAATCCCTATGTTGATGCACTCTCCCTCTCTCCCTCTCGCCCTCTCTCCCCCAAAGGGGCTTTACATTTAGATAAGCAGTTTCAGAGCAAGGAGCATGATTTGGAATTCTTTTGGCAACCAAGCTCAGAATACTCCACTTTATAAGCAGCTTCTGTGTAACTGAATATGCTACTGCAGTTTCAGGGAAGATAAATAGTCTGGACTACAATGACTACACCTTACGTGACCATTGTAAATACTCATTATTTATTTAATTTCCTCTTATTACCCAAATAAAGAAAAATCCCATAAGGTATGGAATATTGGCCATGATTTTGGTCTTGAAGCACTAGTTTATGGGTTTGATTTTAATCTCAGCCTCTTCCTTGTTAACCCTCTGGAGGCAGACAATGCATTCCAGAGAGACAGAAATACACTGCCAACATTCCATACATGACCAGGGAGCTGCGAGGAAACCCCCTCCCCTCTTTTACAGTAACCACATAAACACATACAAATAACAACTGACTCGGTTTGGAGGTATAAAAGGCCACGGCTTTTGTTTATTATATAATAATAGGGTGGGCGGAAATTACTTCCATCCGCTCGCCCACTTGCCTCTACCCCCAGGCTTTATCATCCCCGAGCCCCGTCTGGCAAGGACAAGCGCTTACCACCAACTGCCGCCACCAACTTAAACTAGGCCCGTACCGCCAAATGGTGGGGCGTGCGGACACCCGTTGGGTCCACCCGGGAACCCCCGCCGGCCTGGGGTATTAATCGTGTGTGTAAAATAAATAAATATTTGTTTTATGTGGGGGCACAGAGTGGGTGGGTTGCGTATTGTTGTTTATTAGTGTAATGGTTTATTGGGGGCCTAGGAGGTGGGTAGTGGGGCTGTATATTTTATTGTGGGTGAAGCGGGGGTGGGTTATCCCCTTAGTTACTATAGCGGTTACTAACCGCAAAGGTTATTAAGGCGTTAGGGAACATTAGATTGTATTTTTTTATTCTTCTGTATTGTTTGTAGCAACGGAGGACATGGACGGCTATGAGGATGAGGATGACCTTCATCGTGGCAGCCTGGCAGGGGTGAGTGCTAGTTTTATTTACTTTATTTATGCTTGTTAATGTTTTATTTTAAATGGGCAAATGCACTATTATCCATATCTGGTTGATAGTAATTTTGCCCATTATTGTACTGTATGTGTTAGGTGGGGGGCGGGGGGGGTGTATTTATTTATTTGTACACAGCCGGCCTATAGTATAATTCCTGTGCATTAAAAAAAATTAAGATATTTTATGTATGTTAGGGAGGTATAGGGGTTGTTGGGGGCACAGGGGGTGGGTGTGTTATGTATTGCAATGTTTATTGGGGGCAATTGTCTCCAATAAACATGCCTTATCTCCTTCATTGCCTTTGCGGATAGCCACTAAGGTAATGAAGCTGCTTTAATGTCTTTTTTTTTTAATAGTGTGCGGGAGCAGGGGGTCTCCTGAGCTGAACCGCTTTGATTTCTGGCTCAGTGACCCCCTGCTTCCTGAGTTACAGGCCCCGGTATGGGGCATCAGAAGCCAGTGTCGCCGCCATTTTTAAAACGTCCGTGTCGCGTGACATATGACATGTAAATAATGGAGGAGATACAGGCACCCCATATCTGGGCCTGTAACTCAGAAAGCAGGGGGTCCCCGAGGCTGAAATCAATGCGGTTCAGCTCCGGAGACCCCCTGCTCCCACACACTATTACCACAAATTATATTAAAGCAGCTTCACTACCATAGCGGATAGCTGCTACGGTAATGAATTATTTTTTATTGTATGTGTGTTTTGATACTAGTGTAGATGAGCAGGGGGTCTCCTGAGCTGAACCGCATTGGTTTCAGCCCCGGGGACTCCCTACTTCATGAGATACAAGCCCCGTTATGGGGTGCCGGTATCCCCCTGCAGGATTTAAATCCCCCGGTCACGTAACGCGGGAGTTTAAAAGCACAGGGGATACCGGCACCCCATAACGGGGCCTCTATCTCATGAAGTAGGGGGTCCCCGAGCCTGAAACCCATGTGGTTCAGCTCAGGAGACCCCGTACACATGTACACTAGCATTAAAATGTATATTTATGCTTCACGATCGCCTGTAAGAGCCGTGCAGTTCTTACAGGCGGCTTTTTTTTCTATCTGCTATCGTGCTTTACAAGTTTAAGCACGATAGCAGAGGGTAAAAAATAAGCTCGCGCGATCGGGCAGATTTTTGCTCGGCTAGAAAAAAGTGCCCTGAACTTGTTAGTGAATCCCGCGTTTGGCTTCACTTTTTATCGGAGGAGCAAAATTTTTACAAGCGGGCACAAAAACGCGCTGCTTAGTGCATAGCCCCCACTGATTCCAAAGTTAGATTTCAGAAAACACAGCAGTGCTACAAGGACACAACTGTTATACAGATTCCTATGCAGCACTGTTTCCCCCACCCTCTGGGAGGTTCTTGGATCTGTGGTTCAGCGCCTCCTGCTTCAGTGGGTTCCATGTAGAATGGAGACAGTCCCTGAAGCACCTCTCTCATACACTTGCTACTGACTCAAATCCAAGCAAGTGTAAATAGGAACAAGGGGTCTTTATTCTGAGCAGTCACTGCATGATGGTATTACAGTGGTGCAAGGTCTCAGAGGCTCCCTACCTCTGGATGGTGCTTTGCCCTGGTAGTATAGGGCATCTGTGGCTGAATCTGATGTTCCCCCAGCACAAAAGCTGGGGGTGAGCATGCTTATCCTGCCATAGGAGAGACTGACAGCTCTCTGCTTCCTCTTTCTTCCAGAGCAGGAACAGGACTCCTTTCTCTTCCAGAGCAGAAGCAGGACTAATACTAAATTTGGTAGTCCCCTAATTAGGATAGAAGGGGTGGGCTCATGGTCTATACCTATTCCTGATAGGCTTACACAGGCCATGAGTCACCACCATAATCCTGTCCATCATAGAGGAGCATGGGTGGGGGGTACAAACCCATAGAATTAATCCCTTACTGCCTGCAGCTAGCAGGATTTACATAACAAGGTGGGGAAAGATAGGCAGAATACACATAACATGTTACACCTATATTTGTTATAGAAGGATAGAAACAAAAAACGATTTGTGAATGAAAACATTATTCTGACTAAGTATAATTACAGTAAGGCTGTAGCATAGACTATCTGTTTGAATGACAGTTAGGTTTCCCTGCACTGATATATAGTAATGATAACGGGTGCTATATTCTCTGGGCACAAGGTCCTGATCAGGGTAAGACGAAAAGAAGAAGAGGAACACAATGGGCCTCATGCAGTAAGCGTTGATAAGGGAATTATCACCATTTTATAGCCAAAATTGGGTTTGAGATTCAGTAAGCGCCGATAAGTGCTTGATTTCGCCAGGTTTCGGAGCCGATTATTTTGTTATGGCCAGTCGGCTGCCGATAAGCCTGTTTTCGCCACTGATCGCCACTTTTTTAAATCGGCTGGATTCAACAAAAAAAAACAGCTTATCGGGGCTGATCGGCACTACGAAATTGAGATGTTATGGCCGATTTCTCCCGCCAACTAAAGTTGGCAGTTTGGACGGGAGAACGATCGCTAAGGCTGCCGGAACGGCACTTAGAAAAAAAAAATCTTCTGTACATCAATGGAGTCAATGGAGCGGGGACGTATAACAGTATAGTACTGTTTACGTTTCATTGCTCACAATACAAACGTCATTTGCATTACAGTGTGGGGGGCATTCCCTGCATTGTGTCACGGCTGATGTGTATTATTTGCATAACATTATACTTTTACATGTTTGCAGCATTTGCGGGTCACATTACTCATCATGTGATGATGTGGCAAGGGAAAATACTATACTCAACTCTTAAAGGAGAACCTCACATCATAGCACACATTTTACTGAACTGAGCGACAATTATTTACATGATGTTACACATGTCACACATGTCACACATACACCGTATATTCATGTTCCTTTACATTACACAATGCTTGTAATGTGTCACGCATCTTTAAACGTTCATGTACATCTAAATTCTCATGTATACATCTACGTTTGGTCCTCCCTATTTTCATGACGTCACTTATTGGACGCGCAATCACATTGCATATTTACATTATAACCGTTGCATTACAAGCACTTCAACCTAACTTATACGCACATGTACAGTAATTCATCATTGGGACACCTTGTAAACTCATTCTATAGCAACTATCCTCATTACACAAATGCATGCATATGCACACGACTATTCATTGTTGGCAACATGTCACAATAACATGGATAATTACACATGTTACACAAAACTTTTCCCACATCAATCTCAGCCTTTTTGTCTCATTACATAACTGACTCTTGCGTTCACAAGTTTTACATGCATTGCACATGCAACTATTTATTTGCAAGCAATGTTTCTACAAAGCATCACGTCACATCATTGGCAAATATCATCATTCCCTGCAGAATACACACAACAACTGCACACAGCTTGCCACACAAGTACTTTATTATGTTCATGTAAAACCTTGCATTTTACTATGTCACCTGACATCATTATACCTATTTAAAGGACGCCCATTACCTGCTCATTCACAGCTACTCATTTCAAAATGTTGAGATTGTTTAGGAGACGGAGGAACATTCTTTTCTATGACATGCTTGATGATGAAGACAATCATATAGGGCAAGGGAGGGACACACCGAGGGACAGTGACAGGGACAGTGACGCGGATACGACAGGGACAGGGAGAGGGACAGGCCGAGGGACAGGGAGAGGGACAGGAGATCAGAGGAGAAGACAGAGGAGACAAGTTGTGCCTCGTCCGCGTCTGTACAGGGAGAGAACCCTGTTAGATGGGATGAGTGAGGAGGAGATTGTAAGTCGCTATCGTTTGAGTTCAGCAGCAATCTTAGCTCTTTATCAGGAGATAAGGGGAGATTTAGATTTTTTCACAGCCAGAGGTCGTGCAGTCCCTGGGCTTGTTAAAATGCTGTGCTCATTACATTATCTTGCTTCCGCGTCATACCAGACAACTGTGGGCATAGTGGGCGGGGTCTCGCAATCTACATTCTCGCGGGCCTTGACCCAGTTTCTCTATGCACTCAATAGACGCGCTAGGAATTATATTCATTTTCCTACAGAGGCGACAGAGTGGCTGGAAGTCAGGACTGGCTTTTATAATATAGCAGGGATACCATGTGTGCTGGGTGCAATCGATTGCACACATGTTGCTTTGATTGCACCTAGTCAGAGTGAGCATGTGTACCGCAATCGGAAGCACTACCATTCACTCAATGTACAGGTGGTATGTGATGCCACGATGAGGATAATGCATGTGGTACCCAAATTCCCTGGTTCCAGTCACGATTCCTCTATCCTGAGGAACTC
This sequence comes from Ascaphus truei, assembly GCF_040206685.1. Classification (NCBI taxonomy): domain Eukaryota; kingdom Metazoa; phylum Chordata; class Amphibia; order Anura; family Ascaphidae; genus Ascaphus; species Ascaphus truei. Next base: position 20,686,739 of record NC_134485.1, read on the forward strand.
TTCAGTCTTCCATGCGTTCGAAGAGGGACATTTTGAATATGGTTGGCTGCTGGGTGAGTACACATTTACATGTTATAACACAAAACACATTTTTATTTAGGAATGTTGGCATTGTAGAATTTGATCACTAATGTAAGCTTATGTGTGCTCCATTCATTATAGGTGACTCAGGATACGGAATTAGGCCGTGGCTCTTGACTCCGGTGCTAAACCCTCAAACTGAAGCAGAGGAGAGGTACAATGCAGCCCATATATCTACAAGATCTGTTATAGAGAGGACATTTGGCCTACTCAAGACCAGATTTAGGTGTCTGGACAGAACTGGTGGGGCTCTTCTATACAAGCCTCAAAAAGTCTCTGATATTATCCTTGCCTGTTGCATTTTGCACAATGTTGCACTCAGGCACAATGTACAATCAGACCTAGCTGAGCCTTTGGTAGACGAGCATCCCACCCATGTAGCTGCTGAAAATGAACAAACAGCCAGTGGTGGCCAGACACGCCAGAATCTCATCAATTCATTTTTTTCTTGTAAGTAAAAACAGATATGTTCCAAGTTCTACTTTTATACTTACATTATGTTATCTTAACAATAATTTTTTTTATATATAACCTTCTGTTAGGACACAGATGAATATGGGTTGCACACCTTTCTTTTCTCTGCTGTGTGCACAAAGGGATGTGGCACCGGTATGTTATTGTTGCACAGGTTATATAATCCCTCTTCAATTGTACTTTAGTTGTGTGTATGTGAATACAACTGGGGTAACAAAGCACTAATATTTTAGCATTGTGTTGTTCCTTATGCTAACACAATACACATATTATGCCCATACTCATTCATGCTTCTAGTATGCTTCCATACAATGTTATTGGTGCAGTGTAACATGTACATCCATATGATGTGTACACCAGGCTCATTTACATTTTGAATGTCATTAAATATACATGGTGTTGCACATTTAACACCAAATACACACTTTGATGTGTTGTTTACGGTACTGAAGATGGCATGTCAATGTTTGCAATTTATATATTGTTCCTTTGCATTATAGGTATATTTGCAGTATGACTGATCATGGTATGTATATTTGCTGACATCTCTCATAAGATGTGGCTACCTCAATCTTCCTATAATTATTTGAACTAAAAACCCAACATATTGGTTTAAACACAAATGTTACATATATGTACTTTCTGTATCATGTATATGCATTTAGCTACTCTTGAGGTTTCATGTGCATTGTATTACAAAATGATTACTCACATTTCATCACATTTTATGTATGTTTCCTTATAATTTCCATTAATGTAATATAGAGGTGTTTGGAGAAAAGGGGATAACTGTACTTATTTGTTTACTTACAGGAGCACATTCATCACTAGCATAGACACACTTTTTAAGACAACTGTTTGTGTCTCTATCAATTGGTGTAGGATCCATGTATAACACCGACAAATGATAACACCAGCTTTATTATGGTAGCTTATATCATCATATTGACTATACTATGTATTTTTAAACGATTAATAAACACCGTAAACTATAGTTAGTTAGGTTAATGAAATATACACAGAAACGTACTTCATAACATGATGGTGATGTCATATTCAGAACATGATGCATTGGAGGGGACCATAACATCTGGCCAGTAACATTATTTGCTACAGTCCCAAACCATTTTATCTACATACCCATGTAACAAGAGATTTTAAATATAAATGGCTACTTGGTTGTAAGTGTCCTTTACATTGGGAGAAGGAGTGGCTCAGTGAGTAAAGACACACACTGGCACTGATAGTTTGAAGCAGGGAAGTCTGGTTCAATTCCCGGTGTGGGCTCCTTGTGACCTTGGCCAAGTCACTTTATCTCCCTGTGCCTCATGCGGCAAAAAAACATTTGTACGTTCCACGGGCCAGGGACCTCAGGCTGAAACATGTGTCTGTAAATCGCTGCGTACAACTAGCAGCCCTATACATGAACATGCTCATATTATTATTATTATTATTGTTACATAGTTTCGACAGTCATACGTTCCATTACACAATAGAATACACAAATGTGTTAGCAGAGTGGGAATGGTTGTTATATAAAAAACACACCATGTCATTAAATGTTAGTAGTCATTAAAGAACACTCAAGAAAAATTCAAGAGGCACTATTTTGCAACATCATTATGTTAATTAAGTGCTTATGCAATATAGGCATAAGGGTATCACTTTTTTAATTGTTTGTTAATAAGCGCTGCAAGCAATATAAAATTAGTTCCATATGTAGTATAGTAGTCGGTGGCTGCTCCTCACAATCATCTCATATAAAGGTAGACTCTTCTGAAATCATACATTGATCCGATTGTATCTTCCCCGACATCTCTGAAATACAGCAAACACATGATGGTCAAATATGGCACCTTACTATATATGTATCCGTGACAACGCGTTACACAGCTCTATATGATTGTGTACATACACACGTCACTCATTTATATGTTACAACTACAAGTGTACATCAGTATGTAATTTTTATTATCATTTGTAGCAGCCATAACTATGTATATGAAGTGAACGTTGCCTGTATACTGAAAAATGTGCGCGCACATCTTAGTGTGCGCACGCACTTCACGCTTGGCTCCACTAACTGTTAGCGCATGCGCAAAACAAAGCGAACGTTGTGCGTTCAATACATGTAGAAAATACCAGTAAACATCACATCTTTATTTCAAATACAATGAAGATGAAACTAAAATCATTCTAAACGAGTACATCTGTATTCTTTTAAACCAGACGTGTTTGGACAGAAAGGACGGCCGATAACACAATGCGCAAATGCAATACGTGTGACGTCATGTTAAGCCAGCGTGAAACGCACGCTAACACTCCTCCCACTCAATTAACATTCGGCTAACGCCCAGGGTACGCCTACAAACACTGAGCCGCACGCATCACACACTGCAGTTACCGTTACTATAACAAAACATGACAGCCAATAGGCTTTGAGGCGCGCACGTCGCTTGGGGGCGGGACTTACATCCGTAATCCTTTTTAAGGACGCCTTGGCCCATGACAAGGGTCCCACGTCATACGTGGTGGACCCGGTTTTCAATGTTGTAGATGTTGCATGATAACAAAACAGGTATGTGTTAGAGTTATGGAAAAATGTTGCTAATATGTTTAAAGGGATAGGAAAGTACGTATATGTATACCGTCAGCAATGTGTACTACTCTTTCAGGTTCTACTATATTGTATTAGGAAACAATTTGTTTGTGATCGCTACATGTTATGCAGTCTGCAATGTTACGCTGTATCCACGCATTGAAAGTGAAAATGGTGGATAAAAAAAAAAAAAAAATTTAAACGCAGAGTCAACGCATAACGATTGTTATATTTACCATTCTTCTAGAATTAACTCTTCGCCTGGCTGCAACTGGTCGCTCCAGAAATGCAAGGCATTTTCATCCACGCTTGACCCAACCGCTGAATCCAGTATGACACATATCTCCTCCAGGAAGCGCTCATAGGAATCGCCACTGCTTTCTTCAAATAATTGGTCGGGAGGTAGGTTCATTTCTTCGGGTTCCCATTCCAATGCATTTTCAGCTGAAAGGCTTGGTACATAATCATAGTACTTTTGTTCTTGTACAATGTGGGTTTCAGGAATGGAGGCTGCAGATATTGCAGCACGTATCGATTCAAACGGATCAGTAGTAGCGGATACATTGCTATTGCCATTAGGAATAAATATGCCTTTCACGACAATATAAGTGCCGTCTTTCAGGAGAAATTGTTTTTCCTGGGCAATCTTCCAGAAACCATAGGTGTGTTGTAGCTTATCCTGGTCACGTTCAAAAAAGTCATTACTTGATAAAGTGAATCTTATTGAGGAATTAAAATTCCGTGCATGCTTACGGTCTTGGTAATAAGGATATTTTGCTCGAATGAAATCATCGATTTGGCGTGTGCTTGCTTTCTGTCCGCGACTGTTCAAGATGGCTTCACAGATCATGTACTTATACCCTAAAAGGGGATTAATATTGGTAACGAATTCATCAGCCATGTCTGAGTAGCACAAAAGCTGTGTGCAGGTCTGTGTTATTTGCTCATCAAAATGAATGTGCTGAATGGCTAACAAACTTCTGTTTTTCCTTGTCAAGGTCATCAAAACTAACTACTTTGACTCCTTATTTCAAACGCCAATTGGCTTTGTAAATCTAATTGGGTTAACAGTTGTGGTTAGTGATATGGGACTGTGGGAGAAACATTTCTCCTTCTTTTATCTCGTTTCTGAAAAACACCCCTAGACTTTGAAATCGTTCACATAGTGTTTTTTTGAAAACTAACAAAGACCACTGTGTGAAAATAGTTCTTAGCCAGGCATATCAGTACAAACACACACCTGCAAAAATAAATGTTTTTTCCCCGCTTACATTTCTGTGTGTATGTGAAAGTCTGGTTAACTCCCTGTCTGCATGAGTTTAAATACGTGTGTATATATATATATCTAAATATATCTCTCTTATAAAAATATATATATATTTATATATTATATTTTATTTTTTTTAATATTGCAGGAGTACACACAACATTGATGGCAGTAAGTATACCTTGTATGAAACCTATTTAAATGGTGAGAAACATGATTGAATGAAGTAATAAACATTTGTTTAAGCACAATACTGTTAGAGTCTCATACTTAGGATATTTCTCAAACATTATGCCTGTATTATTAAAATAGTGTGCTTTCACAAGGAAGCATGAAGTGTATTAGTTTGTAAAATACATGTATACCAGTTTATATAGTACTATATATATATAGATATATATATATATCTATATATATATATACTCACACTCACACTCACACTCACACTCACACTCTGTGTGTGTGTATATATATTTTTATACATTCTGAGATGTTATTGAAACAAGAACACACAAATGATTAAAGGACAAAATTAGAATGCCCAAGCAAGGCAAAGGTAAGTAATAATTTACACATAATCCTGCTGTACACGTACAAGAAAGATGTTTGCAGTTACTTAGGTGTTTTTATAAATGCATGTGACTAATATGCATATGCAATTCTTACATCAATTAACACACCCAAATGCAATGTTTTGCTGCAAAGTCAATGGCAGCTTCTCTAAACTTTGCAACTGGTTCCAGGTGGACCATTACTGAACAGACGATTAATACATAAATATTTATAACACTATTCATTAATTGAGTGTTAACATTTCCAAAACTTCACGTGTACAAGAACATACTTGAAAGTTTGGAAACAACACAGTCTTCAGCATACATACAATAGTAATTAGATAATGTGAAGTCAACAAAACAAGGCCAAAGACATATTTTCTGAATTATAACATTTATTTTTTTTGTTCCTTTTGCGAGCGAGTAACAGGCCTGCTTGTTGTCTCTTGAATTTTCCTTTTTCTTTTGCCACCAACTTTAGGCACAGCAGAGCCACTTTGAGTGGCCTCTGGCACTTCACGGGCAGGGCTTGTGGGCAGTGACTCACCTACAGGGCTTTTGGGCAGTGACTGTTCACCTACGGGGCTTGTGGCCAGTGATTCACCTACAGGGCTTTTGGGCAGTGATTCACCTACAGGGCTTTTGGGCAGTGATTCACCTACAGGGCTTTTGGGCAGTGATTCACCTACAGGGCTTTTGGGTAGTGACTGTGAGCAAGTTGGTAGACACTGCACAAGTGATGGTTGGTCTGTTTCATGTGTGTCTTTTGTTGTTTTTGACCAAAAACTGGTCAGTAGTAACTGCTTGTATTTTGTTTTTGTGGGCTCCTTTGTAGGTGTCAGCTGCTGATTTTGTACAGATGGCAGTGGTAGTATGTCGTCAGGAACCTGCACAGCAATCTCTGCTACTTGACCGGTAACATTTGGGCCTGGTGAATGAATATCAGATGAATGTGGTGAAAACTGACCTGCATGAACAGATCCTGGCTGGGAGGTGTTGAATTGTGGTACATTAGTCATTCTCCAGTAATTAGCTTGTGTTTGCTGAACAACTAATGCTTCGAATGAGGTGTTGATTTTTTGCAACTGTTTAGGCACTTCAATGAAGACTCTGTGGAGATGTGCCAATTGTGAAACTGTTTCTTCCTGCAGTGCAATCATCCTTTCCAGCACTGTCATCAGGTCAGAATGGCGACGATTTTCTGCTTCCACAATTTTTCCCTCAGAAGCTACAATTGCATCGTATGTCGTATTTGCTGGACGATTTGCCGGTAAAACAGTTTCAATTGGAACGTCTTCATGGTCACTTGCTTCTATTTGTGTGTGTATGGCGGTGGCGTCATCATCATCATCATCATAATCCTCTTCATCATGTTCTACAAATAAATGTACAAATTATTAAATGTCATGTTAATCTCTGCTGTGTTACTATGTAATTGTACTGTGTCATAAGTAACAACTAACATGTTTCCATACGTTTTATAACCTCACATTAAAAACTACCTTGACTTAAGAATAATGTTTGGACTCAGTATGAAATATGAGTGAATGAAAACTTGCTGTAAACTCACAACTCCTACATGATAGTTAACATCACTAACACAATACAAGTTGCCTTACACTTCATTTTCACTGACACTAAGTAATCCTATTTAAAGAAGATGTGCAAAACAAATAATGAACATGACAACATAACATATAGAAGAGCACATATTATATGGCCACCAACTGATACACTCACCTTCTAGGTGTGTTGAGCTGGCTGACCCAGGTGAAGACACTTGTTCAGTCTCAGGTGACACATGTCCTTCAGGGGCAACTATATATAACAATAACATAAGTTTTACATTTACATGTGTAAATATTGAACAAACAGTTATTGTATGTTCTGTATTTATGAGTATCTAACAGCATCATTTCCTTAACCCAAAATGTGTGTGTGAAAGTGAACATAAATAGTTGTAATAACAATGTACATGCCTGTGTACTTAGAAGTTTTGAGTTCCCTAACATACAACATACTATGGTTCTGCAGTAATGCGTGAGGAAAAATACATTAAATTTGTACATAAAAATCATATGTTGTGTAGTGATATCAGTATCATAATGTACATAACTATCATGAGATGACCATTCACAATGGTTATCATGAAGGTGGTCATATTGCAAAAAGTGTTGTTTTTGGTAGAGGATATGTGTGGTACATTAATATAAGATGTGGCACACCTGAATGTGGCTGTGACTAAACAAGACAACACATGCAGTGTGTGATAATGTGTCGTTGATAGTAGTTCAACTATAGATATGAGTGAACTAATGTGTGACGTACGGTTTGATAAGTAATGAGTTGTTGGGGCATTTAGTAGCTAAAGTGAAGCTTTCCAATGAGTGTGATTAACTTCAGTTGTGCTAGTGAGGTTGTAAGAACGGTTTTCCCTTCCCCAAAAAGCCTAATCAGCCACACCTTTCAATTACTTGAAACAGGTGAAAATGGTGTGAACTAAGTTGCCCCTAAAATGAGGCTGTAATTAGTGTGTGTGCTGAACCCCACCCCCTCTGTTGAAGTGTATGCTGTGATGAGATATTAATTGCAGCTGCTTTAACACAATGGTAGATGAGCTAAATAGTCGTGTGCAGTTTTTAAGTTATGAAAACAATGACATAAAATATGATACGTGTGCCTCATTATGCTGTCTGTATATGACTTAAATCAAAAATGGACCTTTTCATTAACAACTATAGATGTGTTAGTGCAAGTGATGTTTGTAGGCCGTTGCATGCAATATATTTGATGCATGCTTAAAATAGGCAGTAATGTCATGTTTGTCGGAGTAAAATAAATAAAATACACAATAATATTCTACATACACTGGCGACACACTTTATTCGAGCTTGGCTAGTCCCACGAATTCGGGTATACCCGGGTGTATTGAGGTTTGTGACTGTTTTCTGCCCGAGTGCATTGAGTTATTTTCCAAGCAGGGATTGAAGCATTTTATTCCCGCTGGCTGCAATACTGCACAGTATATATATATATACTGCATTACAATTCATGAATTTATGCCATCTGGTAGACACGCGAAGCATTGCAGCCTATTAAATCCTAATCATTATCATTTAACAGATCAGCCGCCCATCAGCCAGGCATGAACCCAGGCTGGGAAGGCAAATGCAACGGGGCTTGTTAGAGGTGAGGAGTGGCGCATTCCAGGTATCTGCCAGGTACATACCGGGTATTTGCTCGAATAAAGTGTGTCGGTGCAGTATTTCTGTTCTGTACCTGTAGCTAGTAATAATTTCTGATTAACATGTGTTACACATGTGTACTACCCTGTTGTTCCCCATCTTCGCCCACCATCAATTGCTTCCACTGCAGAAATGCATTTTGGGAATTCACATGTAAATGAGCACGCAATGGCACGTGCTATATTAGTTACTGCTTTTAGTAGGACTACAACATATATGTCTATTTTGAGATATATATGTATACAGAATCAGACATATACATATATAGATGCAGGTATGCTTATATTGTGAAGACAGTATAAAAAGCAGTGTAACTATGCAAAATAACTGTAAGCAACGACACGCCTAGTACAGTAATATTTCTCACCTGGTGGAAATTGTGAGGGGTAAATTCCTATATCACGGTCACCAGGTAAGCCTTCCACGACGACGGGAAGTAATTTTGCCCGAAGCAGCTCCTCCAATGGACTTAATATGAGACGTTGTGGTGTGGGCCCACCTCCAGTGCCAGTAGCATGCACGCGTTGGTGTTGTATTTTCTTTTTCAATTTGGACCTAATATCATCAAATCTCTTGTGACAATTCCGCTTGTCCCTCACATGATTCCCACACGCATTGACACCAATGACTATTGTGTCCCACATTTCTTTTCTGCTTGCTGAACTTGTCCGCCCTTGAAAAACATATCAAATATATGAGGTAAATGAATAATAATATAAGCACCAGTTTCCTACACTGCTAGCTGTTCCAAGAGATAGCAAACATGCTGTTTTATGTGTAATATGTGAAGCACATGAGCATTCACTACTAAACCTATACATGTAAGCAAGGTTGCATTCATATTGTATGCAGTTATGGCAAATTGACCGCCTGTGTTTAGTTGTCCTTGTAAGGCATGCTAAAAAGCTGTGTTTCCAGACTAATTAACATAGAAAGATATTGTGAAGCCATATTTGCATATGAACAAAACTCAGATGACCTAGGATCACATGTATTTGAATAATAAATGTAAATGTACACTTACCTAGTAAATGTCCATATATACTGTCATAGTGCTCCAGAATGCCAGTGACAAGAGCTGTATTTTCCTGGTCATTGAAGCGAGGATTACGTGGCTTCTCCACACGTTTCTTCCGAGCAGGTTTAGGGTCAGAGCTTGGCTGGTGCTGACTGGACTCTCCTTCTTCCAATGGAAGAGCCTCCAAAAGCTGCCCACCAGCAAGCACGCCACCACCATCCACCCCATCAGCAACTGCGCCACCAGCAGCACTCCCAGCACCAGCACTCCCACTCCTAGCACCAGCACTCCCACTCCTAGCACCAGCACTCACACTCCTAGCACCAGCACTCACACTCCTAGCACCAGCACTCCCAGCACCAGCACTCCCACTCCCAGCAACAGCACTCCCACTCCCAGCACCAGCACTCCCACTCCCAGCACCAGCACTCCCACTCCCAGCAACAGCACTCCCACTCCCAGCAACAGCACTCCCACTCCCAGCAACAGCACTCCCACTCCCAGCAACACCACTCGCAGCACCAGCACTCCCACTCCCTGCAACACCACTCTCACTCTCAGCAACATCACTCCCCTGAACAGTACGTTCACTCCGACGCGTACTCGCACGAGTAGCACTCCCACTCCCACCAGCATCACTCTTCCCACGCTTTGCGGGCATACTTCCAGCACTCACAAAAAACAGACAACAAATGTACAGGCAATCACACGAAACACTTCCACATATAAAATAAGACAAAGATGTAAACAAAACAACAATGGACAAAGCTCACCCAATACACAACAAGTCTCTCAGTCAATATGCAAATCTTCAAACAGCCAGCTCTGTGCGTCTCTCTCTCTCTCACTCCCAACAACACAGAGAATGAATAGCAGTACACGTTGCCTTTAAATATGGCGCGCAATCCAAAACATGCTTGTTTCGCCTGATTCAGCAAGATTTGTGATTGGGCAACCTATCAGCACCGCGCCACGCACGCCGATACACCTGTGTGTGATCGGCTAATCATCGTGAGAGTGGGCGGATTTGTTTTCGGGTTGATTTTGAATGTATTCGGCACTTACTGCATACGGAGAGGAAAAAACGCCAATAACATGACTAATCGGTAAGATTGCCGATTTCACATAATCGACGCTTACTGCATGAGGCCCAATGTCTGTTGTAATTCAATGGGATTTATTTCACCACAGGTTGCAACAGTCGATGTGCTACTCTTCTTCATCCCCCATAAATGATACATACTAACCACTGCACACGTCTTTGACAGTTGTCATCTGGCAGCCACTCACCAATTACATAACGTCCATGTTGTATGTAAAAAAAAAAAGAAGCAGTCAGCGTCTGCATCAGCAACACATTCAATAGACATGAAAATGAATGTATGCATAGTTTTGATTAATAAAAGACCCATAATGCTCTGAGTCCTTTTAATTAAAACAATTAGATCCTGTGATAGAGCGGTTGCTAACTCCCAGTCGCCCTCCCATCGCCAGGGCACTACAGGTCGAGTATGCGGTGGGGGGTAACTGTTTTAAACTAGGTGTATTAGTGAAGCTAGACAACATACAGCACAGCATGATTGACACACATTCCTTGTCTAGCACACGCACTCTATTTAATTAATACTCACGTCTTTCTTAGCTCAATGTAGGAATGTGCATAGCATTTATTGGAATGTTGACAGAAACGTATTTGCTCACTGTAGACATTTTCTTGTACAAAAATGATGTTACTCCGGTTGTAATATTTAACGATGGATTAATTATCCGGCGTTTTCTTACATTTCTTACGACTGATTCATCTGACGTTCTTTTTTTATTAGATTACAACGACGGACAGTGGCGGATTTCCCATTAAGCCCGGTCCTAGGGTGGCAACATTTTGGGGGCGGCAAAAATATTGGCCCCCATATACATTTGCTGCGCTCTCTGGCCTATCGGGCCTGATGGAAAGGCACTTACATGCGTCGGCCAACCTCCTTGCTGCCGCCCCCTTTCTCCTGAACCACAGCGTCAAATTACACAGCGCCAAAGTAACGTCACATCGGGACTCGTTGCCATGGCAACGTGACGTCACGGCGTCAAATGACATCATGATGTCACGTTACCATGGCAATGCGATGCCGTACGATGACACGATGGGGACGTCCACTGCGTCATTTGACGCAGCGGCTCAGGAGGAGAAGGGTGGCGGAAGCAATCTTACCCGGTGGGACGGATTTGGACTTGTTTGCCCATCTCTACAAGAAAGTACCTCCACCACCACATAAAGAATCCCGAATCCTTTAGTGTAGCCAGAACTGAGTAACTCTGCCTCCCATGAGTGGGGTAGCGATTGAACTAGGGCGCCATCCTTGTGACACTCACTGCAATCCTTACCTGTTGTAGCAACCTCTGTCGCTGTACCACTATCAACCCCAAACTTTCTCCTCTTAAACCATTAACTCGCCAGATGATTCCTTCCACAGGCCTTGCACTAGTGCACAGACTGGTTCACTGCCCTGAATGCTGGAAACTGCCAGCCCCACCCTGTAAGGGGAAAGGCCTTCGTGGCACCATGAATGGCAACCAGAAAGCCATTCCCTTGATATCCCAGTTATTATTATTATTATTACAGTATTATTAAACAGCTTTTGAACCACCATCCTCTGGCGAAACTCAAAATCATGCACCCATCAGGCCATTCCAACGGTGCCCAACAGGAGTATCCATCCCCTTGGAGGCTATGGTTTCTGAGGATGTGAAACATGCATGCCCAGGTATGCTGGGTAGAGTTGATGTAGTACTGAATATACATCTTCTGTTATGCCACATCCATACCAGATATTACCACAAGCTGCCAGTGGAGAGTATTTCAACAATTATGATTTTGATAAATATATATATACTGTATATATATATATATATATATATATATATATATATATATATATATATATGTAATAGCAAGAATCCAAAGCATTATCATTAGCAATTGTATTTTTTAAATATTAAAAAGAGAAAAAAAATGACTTTATTCACATTACAGCTAGATTATAATAAGAACTTTTACCGGGAACCTAGGAAACTAAATGGATGTAATTATATTCACTACTACATCCATATTTTGCTAATTGTGCTATGTACTGTATAGTATTGTAGCTGCCTAAAAATAGACAAAGTTAGTTGTTTTTCATACCTACTCTACGTGGCTAATATTTTATCTGAAACGTCTTGCTTTTGAACCATGTAACTTTTACAGGAATAATGGTTGGGAGAGAAAGTGTCCCAGGTTGAGACATTTGTAATTAGTGTATGCGCGCGAATCGATGCTCTATAATTCTAGAATGTAATTAATAAGCACATCGTATAGATTTTACAAGCCGTAGCTCAGGGAAATGTACATTAGGTTAATTTGTTTTGTGCTCCTGCTCCTGGTGTGTTTAGCTACAGGTGAAAAGGAGTCTTGGAGGTTATCATGTAAAATCTTCAAAACTGGGACAAAACTAGTGCAAAAGAACATCATCAAATTTATCAACGAAAAAGAAAAAACTTCCATTGCTTTTAATAGGATTACTTTTCTCAAATGTGGTGTTGTTTTTTTGCAGTGGCAGTTAAGGTGCTGTAACATTTTTAACAATAGATAGAGCTCCTTTTGAGGGTGAGAATTAAATAGTTACAATTTTAGCATATTTATGTATATATGTATAATGTATTATGGTGTATTCCATATTTGGGGAGGGGGGGGGGGAAAGGAATCAAAATCAATGGTGAATACTTGAGTCACCAACGGTTTGCAGATGACGTTCTTATTTTTCCCATAAGTCCAGAAAACCTCCAACAACAAATCAGAGAACTCACCACAGCAAATAAGTGGACCTCTGTATGAAACTCAGCAAGACCAAAGGAGATATTCAACAAAATTATATTTTGTTTATTGTGAGTTTTGCAGAGTTGACACAAGTAGAAGAAAAAGTTGAAGACTATGGGGGCTATGCACTAAGCTCCGAGTTTTTGCGCTGGCCTGAAAAAAATTAGCACGTCCGCTAAAAAATGAAGCCGGCGGCGCGATTCACTAAGGCCCGCAGCCCATTTTTTATCGGACGTGCCCAAAACTGGCTTATCGTGCGTGCAATGTATTTCCCCCCTGCTATCACACTTAAAGTTCCCGTACGCTAGCTGATTGAAAAAAAAGCCGCTTGTAACATTTGCATGGAGATTTGCTATCTCCATGCAAGGCTGTTACAGGCGATCTTACAATAAATAAATACATTTTAATTATAGTGTACATGAGCAGGGGGTCTCCCGAGCTGAACCGCATTGGTTTCAGGTCCGAGGACCCCCTACTTCTGGAAATACAGGCCCCGTTATGGGGTGCCGGTATCCCCTGCAGAATTTCAATGTCCTGGTTACGTGACGCGGACGCTTGAAAGTGCAGGGGATACCGGCACCCCATAACGGAGCCTGTATCTCCTGAAGTAGGGGGTCCTTGAACCTGAGTCCTGGGGTACCCGTGGGCCTGTGATACCAATGTTGTGCCAACAAAAATACTAAACATTATTTCTAAATTTCTAAATTATAACTAAATACACCCCCCTAACACATACAGTACAATAATGTGCAAAATAACTATTATCCAGATATGGATAATAGATTATTTGCCCATTATTAAACACTGCATTAGCATACCTAAATAAAGTCAATAACAACAGTAGCAAGCTAATCCAATCAATACAAGCAGTAACAACATCAACAATTAATTAATTAAACCATTAACCAATGAAACCAATTAATTCCTAAACCAACTCAAAATGAATAGTAACACTAACCAATCAAACCAATTAATTACAACAACATTAATGAATGTAACATTAAAAGACAAAGAAATACATTCAAACAATCTCTGAAAGAACCATAAAACGCATTAGCCAACATACAGTAATACAACATTAACTACACTGGCGACACACTTTATTCGAGCTCGGCTAGTCCCACGAATTCGGGTATACCCGGGTGTATTGAGGTTTGTGACTGTTTTCTGCCCGAGTGCATTGAGGTATTTTCCAAGCAGGGATTGAAGCATTTTATTCCCGCTGGCTGCAATACTGCACAGTATATATATATATACTGCATTACAATTCATGAATTTATGCCATCTGGTAGACACGCGAAGCATTGCAGCCTATTAAATCCTAATCATTATTATTTAACAGATCAGCCGCCCGTCAGCCAGGCATGAACCCAGGCTGGGAAGGCAAACGCAACGGGGCTTGTCAGAGGTGAGGAGCGGCGCATTCCAGGTATCTGCCAGGTACATACTGGGTATTTGCTCGAATAAAGTGTGTCGGTGCAGTACAAACGAACACCAATCGCAAACATTTTATTACATTAAGCATGAAAAAAAAAACAATGACATCCACATAAGAAACTGACATTAAAAAAACCAACAGCAATACCAAGCCACAAATGCCCCCAAATATTGTAATAATAATGTATTAATCTGTACCCTGAAGTGGAACAGATTAATATATTATCAGTCAATGTGCCTCCCCCAAAAAAATCAAAAATCACATCCAATGAAAAAACCTGTAAAAAGAGACATTTACAAACATTGAATATATTACTTACCATTAGAAGCGGTGGCCCTCCGACTCCCGGGGTAACAGGAAGCTCACGTACCTTGAAGGCCTCCAACAGCATCCGATGCCATCCGCCATGAAGATCCGGCTCAGGTACCCCAATCTTCTTTTTTCTTTCTTTAATCACCTTCTTCTATCTTCATCTGTAACCATTTCTTGTTCTTCTTTATCTTCTTTCTTCATCTGTCAATCCAAAATACCCCATGTTAAATCCCAGCCGATGCTGTCTCGTCGGCTTCTTGGGCTCAAATGAGGCGTCACGGCCTTAAATATGGCTTGTGACGTCACATTTAGCCTCAAAATGGTTAACAGCCACATGATTGGCTGTTCAAACCATGTTCCGACTTTCATTTTTTTTTTTTTTGACATGACGTCACTTAAAGGGAATGATGCCAGCCAATCAGAATGGCTGTGCTTCATTTGCCTTTAAGATGACGTCATGAAGCCGGCGTCACATGGTATTTCAGCCAATCAGATTTTGGGAACACTAGAAGGCTCCAAGTACAGATTCTCTCCCCTGCATGCATCCTATCTACTTCTAGTAAGTAGGCATTTCATTGAGCTTTGATCATAAGGGCACATTTGGCAACTAGATATACCGCGCAATGTCCTGTTTCTCTGCTCCATGTCATACATCTGCAGGTTGAATATATCGTGAGGAGGACTGTTCACTCTTTGCTCTGTGAACTGTGATTTTGATACCATCCATCACCAGATGACCACTCAAGATTGGGAACAATAGTCTGTATATTTGGACTTTAATATCATTTCACATCATTTCACTGTATTTACACATGCGCCAGGTTCATGTCTATTTTTGTATTTATATTCTTGTTTTGAGGTTTATTTTGGGATATTCCTCAGTAGATTACCAGGCTGCTTTAGTTGTGCATTGCTCTTATTAATTCACATATGCACTGCATAGTTTTAATTTAGGTATAGCGCTTGTCACAGTATATTTTGTATTTTTAATGTGCGACTGTAATGGCTGCTGCGACCTTGCCCTGCTCATGCGCAACCTTCTAAGGCTCTTCCCGACCTTTGCCGCTTCTGCGCATGCGCGACTCTGCGCTTCTGCGTGCGCACACCTAACATGGCGGCGCCCTGGGGCCATAACTACCGGCAACTCTAATACCCAGTATACACACGGAGGGTAAGGAGGGGGGAACGGGAGCGCGGGGAGACCCAAGGGTACCTGGCTACATCTGTAATATTAAACTTCAAAGATGTACCACTTTTGTGCACCCTAAATGTTTCAAAATTGACACTCATGTTTTCCTTGGTATAAAAAAACAAATTCTTAAGATGTATGATCATGTCGCACACCACACAAAGAATAAGAAATATAACAACAAATGTAAGAACAGGAATAATAACACATCACCGTACTGTATGGTGGTAATGATTTTAGGTCAGAAATTAATTTTTCGCCTCAGTGTACTTTTTCAAATTTAATTTTATATATATACATATATACTGTAATACCATCAGGTTTCTCTAGCTGCTGGAACAGTGCAATAAGTGTGCTTTCCAGCTCACACAGAGTTAATCCACTCTGGAATGGCTGTTCACCTGCTGACTAATTAATCAGGATGGACTCCCTCAGTGAATAAGGAAGCGTTTAAGACAAAAACAGAGTGATGCCATGCTGCCACAGAGAGTGGGAGAGCTGTGCTGAGAGTCAGAGTGAGAGACTGTTTTTCCCAGAGAAGGGGGGAGATAGGAGTGCTCCCCAGCTGCGGAAGCTGGTTATGGAGGACCTACAAGGAGTTTCTCTGAGCTCATTTAGGGCCAAGTTCCCCTAAGAAGGAAAGGACGACAAGGCTGTGCTGAAGCAGGGATGTCTGCTCCGAATTTATGCCATAGGAAAAGCTTCTGAGAGTTCTCCTCTCTTCCTCAGGTTGGCAATACTGATTAACAATGGAGTATATGGCTAAAATTGTGTTTGGGAGAGCAGGGTAAAAAAAAAAGGTTGGGTGAGAAAGTGTTTGTTTGAAGACATTGGAAGGGTGTAAAACGGTGACAAGGAAGGGCATGGAGGGGGAAGGTAATGCTGTGGGGGGACAGAAAGGTGTGGATAAGAAGAGGCAGGCAGGAGAATTACAAACAATTCTGTGTGAGAAACCCTATATCTGCATGAAGTCCTTTTGTTTTGGTGTCAAAGAGTCTTATCATTCTGAGTTCAAATGTTTTCCATTCCTGGGTGCATTTAAACATTCCATTGAGGATTGTGATTTTTAAATCATTTATGGAATGATCTGGCTGGGTTAAAGTCCTTTGGCTTTGTCTTGGGCCTTCAACTCTTCCAGCCAGGACATTATTGGTCAGTAATGTCCTGTTCTTTGGGGATTATTACTTAAATATCACAGCATTCTGCAGGTGTTCCTCCAGTTACACTTTCATGACAAGGGCTATATCTGTAATGCTCAGAATAATTAGATTGTGATCAAATAGAATAAGTGGAATGGTTACACCCTTGTGGGATTCTAGCTTAGATTAAAAATGTATTTCTTAATTAACATTTATCTATTAACTTTAATCTCTTGGCCAGCAGGAACATAGCTTGTATAACGAGTATTTCATTTCAAAATGTTTGCCGTCTATTTACAGTATTTGGATTTTTTACTAAAGCTCTTATTTATTTTATAATTGATGGGAGTAAGTAATAATAACAGCCTGCAAAACATGTACAGTATAGTACTAATCCCTAAATGTTCTGCCACAAGACAAATTCTGGTGCTGGAAGACACCTTTCAGCTCATTCAATTCCGCTGGCTTTAAGGCGTCTTCCAGAGCCGGAATGTGTCTTATGGTAGAAGACTGTTTAGTAAATATGGGCCTCAGCCTCTTCTTACATTGAAGTGATTCAGCAAGCTACAGTACAGTATGTAATTAATGCAGAATGTGTCAACTTTGCGATACAGTGGATAAGGTTGTTCCCATGAAACTTCTAAAGCTTAAAATTGAGAGATACCCTAGCTCAGAGGTGCACAAACTTTTCCCTCTTCACCCCCCTGCTCCCCCCCTTGCTAGTGCCCCGCCTTTTTACCTTGTCTTGTCCGACATAACGACGTCTTGTGACGAGATAAGAGAACTACGGAGCCCTCGCACGTGCTCCCTGGCATTTAATTTAAATTTGCACCGCGCACCGCCACCCGCACCCTCTCCTGAGAATCTCCCCAGTTTGCGCACTCCTGCTCTAGCTCACTGTTATCTACTCCCTTTCATATATTGTCACTTTATTTCTAGAACAATCCCTCCACTTACACAGGCACCGTACACTACAGGGCACTCTGATGTGGTGGGGGCCTGAGAAAGATTGGGCTGGAGCCAGACTATCCTACAGTGCATATAACTGGAGTTACACATATACAAATCCAATTAAGAAACCACTTTAAAAAATGATTTATTGTTTAAATAATATAAGATGTGGCATTTTCATTTTGTCAACATGTTGTTTAAGAAAGCAAATTACACTGGTTATATACAGTATCAAACATCCTGTAATGGTGCCCCAAGTGGGTCTACATGCAGAGAAAACGTCTTGAAGAGGGTGCTGTAATCCCGGGCTCCACTTCCCTACCAGGACCCCACATCATAAAATTAACTTCACTCAAAAATGAAACGTACTCAACAGTCTCTTTTAATTAGAAACATCCTTACTTTATACACCACTTACAATGATAGATGGTATATTACGGAATGGGACATTTGGGCATGGCCGTCTCGCCCGGGACAAAGTCCCCATCGGCATTTGACCACAAAGGGACCCTCCACCACTAGCCGTTTGCATGATAAGGTAAGTTTTAGGGTAGGGGGTTAACTTTAAGGGTTTTAGCGGTTAGGGTAGGAGTTTAACTTATGGAGTTTTAGCTGTCAGGTTAGGGGGTTAACTTAAGGGTTTTTAGGGTAGGCGGTAGCGTTGGTATTAGGGGTTTTTAGGCTAAGGTTAGGGACTTACCTTGGCAGTGAAGTGTCCCTGGGGTGAGGTCACATGCGACTTAATACCGGCAGTCATTTGGTTGTGGCAAAATGTCCTATACCGGTATATTATCATAGAAAGCAAAACATCCTTGTAAACTATTATAAATAGCCTCGCAGTGAGTTGAAGATGTCCACTAAATAGTTCTACTTCTGGCCCTCGTGAGGTCACTAGAACAGCAACGTATTAAGATTCGGTGGTGCAAACACCCCTGAGCCACTCCCATGTCAGCAGTGTTTGACATCACTCGCGCCAATGATACATGCAACTTCCACATGTCACTAGCAAAGTTGGTAAGGCAGACATCTTACACTGCCAACATGGGAATGGGTCCAGGATTTCCATGTTGCAGGTGTCTTCATAAGCAGCTTTCCCGGTTACTCAGGAGTGCAAGGTGTGGACAACCTGAGCTCACTCTGAGGATATAAATAATCGGTTACGACACTATGCTTTTTATGATTGTTCATTGACTGTTGCGCAAGTTTGTATACAGTAGGTGAAGATGTTTCTAATTGAAAGAGACTCCATTAGAAACCAGTAAATCATTTATTATGTTGAGGCAACTTCATGGGGCCTCAAAATCATGAGCACCCACAGGGTTAATAAGATTAATATAACGTAGTAACTCATAGTATATATTTTTGGAGCGTATAAAGCCACTGGCATAAAATGGATATTTAGTCAATATGGTAGGAGCTAAAGTATAGTCTGTAGTGCCATTTAATAAAGGTGTCCTTTCATCCTCACACCACGTTAAGGAAAATATGTGCAGTGAAAGCATCATGGGTTTCCAGTAAAATACAGTCGATTGCTCAGAACTGTAAATCCAGCCATGGAGTGTAATTTAAACAAAGCCTCTCTTGCCATCGACACTTTAAAACGGTGTCAAGCTTAAAGAACAACGGAGATGTAAGGCTTCATTTCTTCTTCTTCGTCAGTCAAATAAATGTTTGTCCATGAGGAACAGTTGAAGACGTATTTTATCCACAACAGCAATAGTATTTCCAAGGAGGATCAACTATACGTGAGTCACATGCCTGGTCTTCTGAGGATATGTAGCAAAGGTAACACGTCCAGGAACCTGCATACAAATGCAAATGGCATGTTTGAGCCTTTTAATAGATATTATTAACCCACTAGGGCAGGGGTGGCCAACTCCAGTCCTCAAGGGCCACCAACAGGTCAGGTTTTCAGGATATATCCCTGCTTCAGCACACGTTGCACAATCAGTGGCTCTGTAAATGACCCAACGCGAAAGCAGAATCCCTATTGATGCACTCACTGGAGATAGAAATCCAAAAATAAATACATTTTAATGATAATTATAGAAAACTCAACCTGATTAAAACTTGATGATAGGGCATATTTGTCTACAGCTAATCCTGGTATATGTACAAACGGCCTCTATTATATCCTAAATAATCACACTAATACAGAAGTTGATATGGTATAAAGGGCCTGATAAGGCTCTGCTGGTAATAATTGGATCAAGGATAGGACCCTAGGGAGAGAGCACTGATGTATATAAGTGTACTAGCGGAGAGACCCGGCGCTGCCCGGGACCAAAACCTCCTGCTCCCTCCACGTCCCTCTCCGCCTCCCCCCCCTGCGCAGCTCCACTCCTCCCCCCCCTGCGCAGCTCCACTCGTCCCCCCCCCCCTGCGCAGCGCCGGCCATTCCTCCCCCCCCCCCTGCGCAGCTCCAGGCATGTGTCCCCCCCTACACAGCTCCGGCCGTGCCCCCCCCCGCCCCCTTGCGCCGCTCCGGTCACCGTTCCCCCCCCCGAGCAGCTCTGTTCCCCCCCCCCTTGCACAGCACACAGTGAGACACACACACACAGTGAGACACAAACACACACACGCACATACTGAGACACAAACACACACACGCACATACTGAGACACAAACACACACACACACACGCACATACTGAGACACAAACACACACACGCACATACATGGTTTATCATGCGGCAAAACTGTGACCCCACTCATCACTGTGCATACATGTGCTGCATTCGTAATTGGGAATTATCTCCCATTGATGGACTCCAAGATAGGCTAAATACCTGCAGACTTCGGTTGAAGATCCCTTTTAGGTATAGGCTGAGTCTTATAGTCCTAGCACTAGCTAGTGGAATCCATGTCTGGCCCACATCTTGGTTTAACTAGTCGCTAAGAGAACATATACCATGCTGACAGAAACAGACCAAGCTACTGTTAGCCGGTCGTGCTAGTGACGTCATACCGGACGTCGCACCCGACACGTGTTTCGTTCCAAAGCCGGAACTTCTTCGTACCCCATCGGCTGAGCGGGGTTCATCCACCTTCTCTCCCCCCTCCCTTGATCTTATCTGTAAATGACCACCAGTTCTTACAGGGAAATCCTTAAAACCTGTCTTCAACTGAGTCACTGATTGAGCCACCTGTGCTGAAGCAGGGATATCCTGAAAACCTGACCTGTTGGTGGCCCTTGAGGACCGGAGTTGGCCACCCCTGCCCTTATTCTAACCATATACAAAGAAAAAAAAGAGAGAAAACAAAGACAGAATCAGCTCCAAGTAAATCAAAGGGCTAGTCTCAACACCTCATATAAAGGTGGTGCACCTACCCCCATCAACTAGAAAAACAGGAACACAGTGGAGATATATAGGACAGAAGAGATATTGAAACGCCAAAGTGGGTGTCTCTTGTGCCCCATATACCTCTACTGGGTTTCTGGTTTTCATTTTTTTTCTAGAAGGAATTAAATGATACCTTTGCTGTGTTAGTCCAAGGAAATACGTAGAAGAAAATGTATCGATGTATCTGTTTGTTTGTCTTTAATGGAGTATCACATTTTTACATTACAAACTTTTGGGTGCTAACCGTCTCCTCTTCTAAAAGTTTATCTCCTGACCTGATGAAGGCAGAATATTAGCTCCTGGAAGCTAATCAACATCAAATGTATGTCCTTAAAAATGCATCACAAACAACAGAGATGTTAATAAATTTGTATGCATTATTCTAAACAGGTAACGTAATAAATATTTGTTCATTGATTCATCAGTGTGACTCTGGGATTCAATTCAACAAAAATGTAGATGAGACTTTAATAGTGTTTGTCAATATCTGAGCCAAACCATTCACCTAAATCTTTGGAGCCTTTGTACTAAGCATCGCAAACTTTGTTTGGGGTGTAAAATTGGCACTTAGAAATCTCATTTTAAATTGTGATTGTGTGTCTATGAGCTATTAGTGTCAAACAATACTGTCATTATTTTGGTGCATAAGAAGGGACTGTGCTATGTGTGCAGAGGTTAATGGTATGTACTAAAACAAAATGTTTCTGGAGCCACAAAAAGAGAGTGCATAAAAATCGTCCACCAAGTTCAACTTGGCGTAAACCAGCAAGTCTCGACTTTGGATACATTTCCTTATTATATGACGCTGACACTTCCTTCTCCTAATACCTCATTAACCACTCCCAAAAAGGATCATGGCAATTGCAAACTGGAGCAAGCACCTTGATACATTACCACAGAGTTTCAATGATGCAATTTACACCTGTTTTTGGAGCAATGCTCCAGTTTGCAACACTTGTAATAATAATAGCATGTTCTTGTATAGCGCTGCTAGTTGTACGCAACGCTTTACAGACACATTTTGCAGGCACAGGTCCCTGCCCCGTGGAGCTTACAATCTATGTTTTTGGTGCCTGGTGCACAGGGAGATAAAGTGACTTGCCCAAGGTCACAAGCAGCCGACACCGGGAATTGAGCCAGGCTCCCCTGCTTCAAACTCTCAGTGCCAGTCAGTGTCGTTACTCACTGAGCCACTCCCTCTCCCTTGATACATATCTCTCTTATGGCAGAATTCAATATGATTCGAAGCGTGTGATTGTCCACAAATCCTTATTCAAGTCTGTAGAAGCATTGCAGAAACTGCGGCAAAGCAGTAAAAGTTGCTGCATTGGATAAAAGTAAAAGGGATTTGGTAATCTTCCATTACTCTAGCATTTTTCTTTTAAGTTGCATTCAAAATCTATGTAGTTACTTACTGGTGAAGTAGCGTTTCCTTTGGCAGAAAGTTTATTTTGACCAATTACTGAGCTGTTGGGAGATGTAGAAGGGAGGCCTGTGAAAGAACCATAGAGTTAAACAATGTTACTAGCTAATGAAAAAATAAATAAATCAAACGCTTGTATTTCTAATATTTCCTAACGAAGATTACATAGACATTTGTGTATAAATTATGACTGAGTCCTAACTTTGCTCTAAGTCATAAAGTCACCATTAGCAACTCATCATGTAATTAACAGCTCACGAATGGAATACTTAGCATTTTATAATGTGCATTCCGGGACCAACAAAAAATAGCTGGGCCAGGTTTCTACAGATATTTTACCCACAAAAAAAGAAGCCCTGCAATCCTTCTGTCACGAGATCGAAGTGCTCATCAAGTGGGCGTTACAGAGGGCACAGGCAGCATTAGGAGGTTCAGTACTGCATCACTGCCCTCATTTGCCAGCATTATTCTGTTTTTTTTTTTACCATATGTGAACAAAATGATTGCATTATGCGGAAAGTTGCACAGTATTTATCAAACTGAAATTAGCAGAGAGTTTTAATTTGCTTAAAGAGCGTGAAAGTTAGTATCGTCTAAAATTAGCTTATCATGACACCTGTCTTACCTAAGGGTGGCTTTAGCTCTCTACAAGACTGTGAAATGGGAGAGAGAGGAGCACACCAGAGTTACATGCGGTGTAGAGAGAACACCAGAGATACCTGGGGTATTGAGAGCACTGCTGAGATATCTGGGATATAGAGAGCACACCTGAGATACCTGAGGTATTTGGAGCACACCAGAGATACCTGAGGTATAGAGAACACACCTGAGATACCTGAGGTATATGGAGCACACCAGAGATACCTGAGGTATAGAGAGCACACCTGAGATACCTGGGTTATAGAGAGAACACACATGAGATACCTGGGGTATAGAGAGAGCAGCCAATATACCTGGGGTATAGAGAGAACAACTGAGGTAGAGAGAGCACAACTGAGATATCTGGGGTATAGAAAGCACGCCTGAGATACCTGAGATATAGAGAGCACACCTGAGATACCTGAGGTATAAAGATCACACCTGAGATACCTGGGGTATAGAGAGTACAGCTGTGATACCCGAGGTATAGAGAGCACAACTGAGATACCTGAGGTATAGAGAGTACACCTGAGATAACTGAGGTATAAAGAGCACACCTGAGATACCTGAGGTATAGAGAGCACACCTGAGATAACTGAGGTATAGAAAGCACACCTGAGATACCTGAGGTATAGAGAGCACACCTGAGATAACTGAGGTATAGAGAGCAAGCCTGAGATACCTGAGGTATAGGGAGCTCACCTGAGATACATGAGGTATAGAGAGCTCACCTGAGATACCTTAGGTATAGGGAGCTCACCTGAGATACATGAGGTATAGGGAGCTCACCTGAGATACATGAGGTATAGGGAGCTCACCTGAGATACCTGAGGTATAGAGAGCAAGCCTGAGACACCTGGGGTATAGAGAGAACACCTGAGATACCTGGCAGAAATGCTAATATAATACGCAAAGAATATATAAATGTCTCCTATTAGCATATCTCCCAGGTACCCAGGGGTCTTTCCACATGTTCTGTGAATGTGGGTTTGAGAGGATTTCTCCCCTTCCCCCTTCTACAGTATATCTATCACTTCGTAGTTTAGTAAAACAGATAGTACCACCTTTAGTACAGTATATAACTTAAGTAGCGCATCGTTAAATCTCTGCATTAGTTATAATGGAGCTCTAGGGATAGTGCTTGTTTGAGGGAACACCTCTTTTGCACATTAATAGCACTAATGTCTGTTATAGTTAATGCTACTGTAGGCCCATTACGACTAAAAACAGCACTCAAAACGGTGTTACAGTAGTAAGCTTTTAAGATACCTGTTAGCACTCAACGTGTTAACTTACTGTAAGTTATCTCCTCGTTATATCAATAATGGAGCTTTGTGAATCTGGGCCAATGTCAGTGGAGCTTCCATGACATTTCACAGCATATTGATTATGGACCCAAAAGTAAATATGTAGTTGTATCACCACTGACAATTCTATCATACTTATCTCACTTTGTGCATACTTACATACTTATCTTTAGTGCATTCTATTTCAAAGTAATGGAAATGTGGAAATATAGAAGACAAACTGTGCTATGAGTCTTTTACGTGTGTCGTCTCCAAATCCTAGCATGTCCACTGTATATTTTACAGGTGTACCAAAGTACAAGGGGAAATGTTTTGTTTTTTTTAGTCCACGCAGGTTTAGTAAAGTCTATACATTGAGTTAATTCTGTGGCACAAAATCTGCACCAGAAGTATTAAAGAAACATTAATCAAAGAAAACATGTTGTATTCAATAGGGCTACATCTGTTCCGTGTTTCACCAACTAAACATTGATGTACAACCCCTTAGCTTTCTTTATGACTCATGAAATAGACCATTGAGATCATTAGAGATATTAATCATTATCTTGGAACTTGTTCTGAAGATGCCACTTGGCATAAAGTAAGTAGCATCTTTGAACTAGGAATAGTAATCACATTTTTCCAAGTCAGTTTAGGTATTTCATTTTCCCATTTTCTTACTTGGCAAAGGTCGTTTGATTGCTGAAGGGTCCGGGTTATATCCATGATTGCTTTTACCAATGCTCAAATTCTTGGCATTCCTTGCTGAAATTTTCCTATGAATTAACCAGACAGTAAAAAAAGTTATGGGGGGGGAGGGGAAGGGCCAAAAATCCTCCACCGTACAGTGTAAAGCAAATAAAAATAGCAATTGTGGGTACATTCGCATGTCTCAGACAGGTCTGCAACCCTGACTCTCCCCATTATCACACAGCATACAGTGCTTCCACTGCAGCCAGGGATTCTGGGTAATGACATGCAAATGAGCACTCACAATGAGTCACTCTTTACTTCTTATCCATTTTAACATGGATCTCTATAAGCGTATTCCTGCCGTTTTACACAGCTTTTCAGCACAGCCTATGCAAAAGAAGTGTAGAACCAGTAACCCTACACAGACAGCTTTTTTGACCTTTGGTGTCTCCTAAGTGCGAGGTTGGTTGCTGGATATGCATTATGAATGAAGAATTGTAACATAAGAGTATTGAATCTGTGTTTCATAGCTCACTTGGAACATATGTTATGTATTCCAACATGTTTCAATGTTAACATGCGAGAGGAGTTAGTGATGATATTGTAACATTATCACACTGCAACTGATCAGAAACGGGACGCCTTCCGCTATAAAAGCAGGAAATGTACTCGCAGGCATCTTAATATGAAGGAAATATGTCATAAGAAGTGTGCTAGTTAATTAAAATATAAACAAATAATCAGATCTTTTGTTGTTAAAAAGTAGGAGAATAGAGCCAGGAACACTATCAGACGTCAAAATAATTGTACGTGAATGAGCTGCTCGCTCTTTGTGTCCTTTACTCAGGTTTGTGATGTGCTAGATAAAGGGTGGCCAAATCCAGTTCTCAAGGGACCCCAACAGGTCAGGTTATAAGGACATCCCTGCTTCAGTATAGGTGGTCTTTGACTGAGCCACTGATTGAGTCACCTGTGCTGAAGCAGGGATATCCTTAAAACCTGACTGGTTGGTGGCCCTAGAAGACAGGAGATAGCCACTCCTGTACTAGATACTCAATATGGATATCGCTGCACTCTATTAAGTAAGCGTGTAATGCTTTCAGCACTGGAAGAAACCTAATGTTCCATCCATGTGAATGGCATATGTAACACCGCTTTGTAAATACGGACTTGCATTTTGAATGAAATCTTTGCCCTATATTTACCAAGCAGCACTATTGCATACGACACTGAAAGGTTAATAGTAAATACTCGATGGGCTACTGTAGTTGCTGGTGCAGTTTGGTGAATTCTCCTATGATCTGATTTGGATATGTCCAAAATCTTGTTAGCCGCAGTTATAATGTGCGATAAATAAGATACTGGCGCAGGACTAGGGAATCTATGTTATACGCATTACAGCGATTTAATTCCATAAACCTTTTCACTATAAATACTGTGTGTGTGGAGGCAGAAATAAGCTGGATGCTTATAACTGGGAAATAGACATTGGACTTACCTCAGCTCACTTTGATACCTGGACTCTAATAAGAAAGAGAAAACATTGTGAAGATACATGTAAACAATATTAGGTAACATTATTGTGTTTATTAGCTTTTAATTGTAACTATCAATAGCTTGCACGATTGTTATATTTTGTCTGCATATACCAGAAACTGGTGCTTTATTTATTCTCTGTAACATAGGTTGCTTTTTTATTTGACAGAATATTCTTATATTTTATTTTTTATTATTTCTGCTACTATTAGTACTGATAATTAATAGTAATATAGCCTCCCCTCCGAAGGGGTTACCAGAGGTTGGAGTGTATTGGACTCATGAAGAGTATATAGAGAAGGGGATGGTTTGAAAAGGTTAGGTTGCCGGGAGGACAAGAGGAGGGGTTCCTCGGGGAGAAGAGATAAAGTTGTCCCGAAAGTAATATCCCAGACCAGGCGCCTTTTATTTTGTTGTGTTGAAGACAGGAACAGTGCCCCTGAGTTAGGTTCCCAGATGAAAGCAGATGGAGTTCTTAAAGTTAGGAAAACAGCATTCCACAGAGGGCCTCAGCTAAGAGGGCTCCCGAGTGTCGGCGGATCGCCTCTAACCGCATTCATACTCCTCTTCAGTTGGAATGGAAGGGGCAGTACAAAAACAGGCTAACAGTCTTGTGACCAATCGTAAAGGACCGCCTGGTTTTCCCATAGAGGCCCAAGTGACCCGAGTTAATACAGAAGATGGTAGTGCAGTAATAAGGGGGTCTGGGTCCGACATAAGCCAGGAACTAAGTGAATACACCTGCATTGTAGTGTTAAGTGTGGGCACTAATGGAGGCAACAGAAATCCTGTATCTTTGTTAAAAAGAAGTATAACGTCTATAGTTTGAATGTGAATGGTCCCCGGGCCTGGGAACCAGAATAAAATACTGTCATCTTTCAAACGTTCCTGGCGCCCATTGTTATACATCCTTGCAACCTCTTCGCCGAGTCGACAGAAGTAAAAGTAACGCATGCTGAGTAGCCAAACAGTACATCGTTGGGCAAACTCCATAGGAGCCGGATAGGGAGGATTACAGTCCATTAATATTTATTATTCTTAGTATTAATACAAAGCGGAATATACTGTAGCATGTTACAACAGAAATATACAAAGATGAAGGCTTCCGTTATCCTAAGCTACAATTGTAGCACACTATGTTGATTTCGGAAGCACTTCTTCTGATTCCAATAAAATGTATAGTTTGTTTTGAAAATGAGACTGAAATGTGTAGTTTTTTAATTTGAGATTTCAATATACTTTATATTCCTGGGCTTGCTTTGCAATGAATTACTAGCCCCTCTGGCAGGAAAGAGGTTAAGTTTTTTTTTGTTTTTAATTAGAAGCCTACTGTTTAATATGGCATATTGTCATATGGTTCAGTAGCACATTACTAAATAAAACAGTATGTGCCAAGAGTAATAACTTCACTATCCATAATTAACTGAGAATGAGGAGAGAGAAAAGGTCATGAAAAAGCTTTAATTAGGTCTGTCTAGGACATAAGGCTAATAATGTTTTTCAAGAGCAGGAAGTCCATAGTGACTGTGAAGTAAATTATAGCACAGTCCTGTCTGAATATATATATTTATATTTAATTTACTGAATTCACAGTTTCACAGTTTAGATTAATTTAGAGAAATTAAAATGGCAGCTAAATCTTGCGGACTGCACAGAACAATAGTAGACTACGATGTCATTCGGGGTTTGAATTTCTATTGGCAACCATAGCGGTAAGAATCATGAGAACCGAGGGTCCAGGGGAAATAACAATAATTTAATTGAGCTTGTGGGGCTCCTCTATCCGAATATTGTACAAAAAAAAAGGTTTACAAAATGGGGTTGCACATATGAAAATATACAGCTCAACCCCTTTATAACGCTGTGCTTGGGGTCCAAAGAATCACATTTTTTGTTACATATTTACACTCCCAGTATTATCAGTCTTTTTATGTGTATATGAGACGGTCAATTACATGTTTTTTAGTACTTTTATTCTAGTTTCTTAGTACAGGTAGTCCTTGCTATCCAACGTTTCACTTTACAACGAATAGCATATCCAACGCAACCCTATGGGCTGTTTTTGGACGCCGGAATGCGTTATCTGATGTCTGAATACGTTATCCATCACTCACCGCCACTGATTAACATGGGACTCACTTTACAACAGTTGCACTATCCAACACTACTTCCAGACCGGATTCCGTTGGATAACCGAGGTCTGCCTGTATTGTTCTTGTCTTTTGTGTGCCTAATAAATTGATTACTTTTTTACCCACCTTTAAGAGTGCCCTAGTTTGGAGTCTCTGGTAGTCCTGTCTTGTGAGACTTACCATTTTTCTTGTTTTGTTACTAGTGTTTACCTTCACTCCAGGGAGCACCGCCTGGTATTAGACAGGTTAATAGAGTGGATACTATTATAATGTGGTAGTAGTGCTTTTTCAGCCCTTTCTCTTGTATAACCTCAGATTTCTGCAAGGTATCAACAAATATTGGCCTGCCTCCTGCTAAAGAAGAAAATTTCCGGATAGAGCCTTTTTGTAGATTGTGGGTGAACAAAGGCAGTGCACTGCCTTTGTTCGCCCATTTTCTACTTGTCCTGCTTGGTGGATTGCACGCTGCTCAGGATACCTGATGGGACTGCTCCTCTGATGGAATTAGAACCAAAAGTGAGTTTTCTCTTACATACTATAATTATGTTATTATGGTTGGGACAATTTCTGTACTGTTCATTGTGCTGGCTAGCACTAGGTACTAGTCCCTTGCCCTATTAGGGTATGTTATTATTGCTCACCATCATACTGGAGTGTTGCCAACGGAAGAATTATTATACAGTATTGGGATTCTGATGCACCAGTTACCCACTTTTTGTAGATTGTCCTCAATGTAGTCTCTCATGGCTTTAGTTTCTGGAAGAGAGAGAGGATAAGAGCTTCCCCTTGGTAAATTGAACCGGATAAAAGGTCAACGGTACAGTCGAAAGTATTATGCGGCGGCAGGACCTCTGACCGGGCCTTTTCAAAAACATTGCGGAATTCGACGTATACCTTGGGTAGGGATCTCTTTTCTTCTTCAGGAGCAGCCAGTCCGCATATCTTCTTGGTGGACACAGTGCAGTGTTCAGAACAAGAAGTGCTCCACAGGACAGGTTCCTTATCGGTCCAATTATTTGGGGATTGTGACGTTGAAGCTATGGGAGGCCGAGGATCACATCGACATCCAGATGAATCTCCTCCGTATGATCCTCACCCGTACATAAATGGAAGACAATAGTCCGTAGAGATATGAAGGCTGGTTGTAGAGGATGAAATCAATAGCTTCTAAACCTATAGGGTACCTCTTGTGGACGAGAGGGAAGTTGTTCCTTTCAGCAAAGCCTTGATCAATAAAGTTGCCTCCCGACCCAGAATCCACAAATGCTAGGCGGTGGTATGAAAGTTCTCCCCGGTAAGCGAAACAGGGATTAAGATCCTGGTTGGCAAGACTTTCTTTGTGATAGGGGAGGTGGAGAGTGTTAAAAATGTGATTCCCCTGTACCTGATTGGGAATTGGCGTTACCCAACCTGTGGGGACAATTGAGTACTTGATGTCCGGAATTGCCACAGTACAAGCAGAGACCCGCGTTGTGACGGCGTTATTTCTCAGAGGAAGATAATTTATTACCACCTAGTTGCACGGGTTCAGGAATATCTGGCTGAAGGGATTGGCGTACCAGGGTGAAGAGAGTGGTATCTCGGAGAAAGTTGGCGATGACAGGATCTTTCGGACCTCCTTTCCTGCAAGCGTTGATCTACGCGGATGCATATGGCGATAAGCTGCTCGAGATCCATAGGGCACTCATGTGCAGCAAGTTCATCCTTTAGAGTCTCAGAGAGACCTTGCCACAAGGCAGCCGACAATGCCTCGTTATTCCATCTGGTCTCAGCCGCAATGGTGTGAAACTCAAGGGCATATCTAGTGACAGGTCGATTCTCCTAGGAAATGTGAAAGAGAGAAAAAGCTACAATTACCTTGCGACCAGGTGTGTCGAAGACTCAGCGAAATTCCCAGGAGAAGTGTCCAATATCCTGTGTGAGGTCTGATCTTTGTTCCGAGATGGGGGAGGCTCAGGCCAGGGCATCATCGGTGAGTAGCGAAATTATGTACAACACCTTGGATCTTTGAGAAAGGAAACAAGATGGCATAATTTCGAACTGAATGAAGCATTGGTTCAAAAACCCTCAGCACCTGTGAGGATCTCCACCATAACGATTGGGTGTCAGAAATTGGGGTTCAGAAGTCAGTCATAGGCATAAGGGTTGACGAGGTAGCAGAAGGACTTGAAGGAACAGGGCTAGGAAGAGGGGCTTGCGCCCAGTCAGTGAGAGACAGAAGATTCTGCTGTAATAGATCCATGCATCAGTCGTTCTGCTCTAAATATTTCTCAAATTTTTAAAAACATGCTGGTGTGCGTGCCAAGACTCACCCCACCTCAGTGGGGTCCATGTTTGTGGGGCTCTGCATGCTGTAACGAGTGCTCACCACAAACAAGGTGTGACCACGAGGCCGAGGTGGGGATAGATATACAACGCCACCCACAGCCGCGAGGGCGTGTCTGGAGTGTAGATTGGTCGAGGTAGCCAGGACGGGTTGGAGAGGTAAGTGTAGTCAAGATACTTGCCGAGGTCTGGGTTGGAGAGGTGCGGATCATTGCAGGTACTATTAGCCGTGGTCAGAATTGGAGAGATGAGGATAGTCGTGGTACGTTTGCCAAGGTCTGGATTGGAGAGGTGCGGATAATCGTTAATAGCCGGGGTCAGGAATATAGAAGAGCAGAGTCCAAGAGATAGCCGGGTCAGGAACCGAGTAGCTAGGAACCAAGATTTCAAGACAAGACTGTGGAGGCAAGGGTAGCAGTGAACACTTCGAAACAACAAAGGTTTGTGCTCAGCTAATTTGCCAGAGGGCAGGCTGAGCATATATAGGAAGAAATGACCAATGAGTGGACGGACAAGTGAAGGCGCGTCCTCAGTACAGGCTGTATTTGGCAGAAGTGATACAGGAGACAGGTGTGGGAAGGATGGCAAATGATGATAGGTGATGCGGTCCTGCACGCATTGTGCCCGCGTTGTGTGCACTGTCCATGCGCGCGCCGTGCGCAGATGCTGTCACCAGGCGGGTGCAACCTGGAGGTGGGACCAGGAAATTCCACATTTAGCTGTGTGCGTGATGCACGCGTGCGCGTAGTATGGCGGTTGGTGGAGGGACGACCAGCTGATGAGTTGCAGGAAGCGGGGCACCCGGGCGCGGGTCGAGGTAAGCCTGGAGCACGCCGAAGGCGGTGTGACTCCCGGATCCTTACAATAAAAAGAGGAAGTAAAAACATTTTTGCCCCAAATATTTATACTTATGATTTTCTAATTGAACAATAATCAGATAAAATAACTAACTCAGTCTCATTTAGACGCATGCCCATGTACATCTTCAATAAATCCACAAAGCAGGCACCGGACACATTTTCTTACAGAGCTCAATCATTGACCTTGTTTAAAGTACTAATTCTGTGTGGTATCAAAGTGCTTCTTTATGTGCCTGTTTAGTTCCTGTCCTCTAATGTGAGTTTTCTGATATAAATGTTGCATGAGAACCACTATTCCATTTTGACTGATGGCTTTCCTAAAATAATATCTTTTCAGACTTGATCCAGAGAGCCAAATCCCAAAGTATTCCATTGTGTCATTAAAAGTAAAAATAGAGAGCTGGTCAAATTTACTCAAAATGTGCCAATACAAATAAACCTGATACCTTATTAGCAAAAACATTTAGAAATAAAAAAACATAGGAAGCATTTAGGCAATCTGACTTAAATTTGGTCTAATTACTGTACGCACCACCAAAATAAGCAAAGAAGGGTGGGTAGCCGTGTTCCTTTCTTCCATGTAGTAACACAGGAGGGAGAGGGTGGATGAAGGACCCTGAGAGGTTTGAAAGCTTGTAACATACTGTATCAACTACTTGTTGGTATCATACCACCTTCTCCTTCCTTTGTTAGTAACCCAAATAACAAACTCTAGATCTATTGTACTGTGCTTTGCGATGGTCTCACTACAAGAAACCCATAGGTGAATTAGAGCAAATCTTATCTTCCTGTAATTTTTCACGACTAGGCCATTTGGCTTTAGATCATTTGTATACTGTAAGTCAATTATGCTGCAAGATGTAGACAGCCATCAAATCATTAAAGATCTCTAAAATTCCAGGGCCAGGCATGTTTTCAGGACTCTACTGCAAAACGTTTTCCTCCATCATTGTCCGACATTTAACAACTTTATTTAATGATATAGATAAAGGGGAAATATTCCCTAGTGAAATGCTCAAAGCTTAAATGGTTCTCATACTGTACATAAATCTGGTAAAGATCTGACCAACTGTAGAAACTACAAACCAATTTATTGATAGTGAGAAACGGAGTTCTCTGTGTCAGTGCTCAAGCTTCATATGACAACATCCTTGGAAATTAGAACACTTGTGATGAACAGAAACCATGTAGGTTTGAGTGAGTGCCACTGTGTTGGTGTATATATATATACTCAAAAATGAGGAGTCAGTAATTAATGTGTCCTGGGGATAGACAGGAATAGAATGTATATAAACACACTATCCTGTCGAAAGTCCTGGACTAACTCCCAAGACTCACACACTTCTAATACACAGTCTCTCCCACTGAAGAAGGAATATAGGCGTACTCACAGCAGGTGTAATCTGCAGTCTGTCCAAGTTGGTCCACTTGCATCATGGTGAAGGGATGTATAGACAGGACAATATATTGTCCTGCCTATACAAACCAATTTAGTTAATAAATACAGATGTGAAATTATTGGCCAATTTTTTGGTGGGGAGGCTGAATATAATTTTACCACAGCTTACAGTATACGTCCAGATCAAGTGGACTTTATGCCTAATAGCTCCTGATAACACGGGGAGAGTCACAGATTTGATTAACAAAGCTAACACCTCCTAAATTCCAATTAAGCCTTTAAAGTTAGATGTTTTGAAAGTCTTCCAAGAGTAGACTTGGTTTACTTCTTCCCCACACTGAAGGTATATGGATTCAATCAAAGCTTTCTAACCATTGTTGAAGCATTTTATGACTTTGAATCATCAATAATACGAAGCTTGGGGTTTTTCCTCAGTATGTTGCCAATTTAAATGTAACTAGGCTGGGATGCTTCTTCTCAATGTTCTCAATCTCTCTCTTAAGCTTGATCCCTGGTAGCATTACTCAGCTGACCGATACTGGCTATTTCTAGTAACAAGTGTAAGCTTATCACTCATGTGATTTATGGCACACGCTGTATTACAGCATTGTGAAAGCATCCAGCTCAGAATATTATCACGATTAAAAACAAAATCTGGCACATTTTGCAAGTCGAAAAATTAACGTTCTCTCTTAATGATTCGATCAGGAAATTTACTAAGGAATGGGACACATGGCTAAGGAATGTAGAAAGGCCTCAATTATGGCATAACTACACTTACTATCCAGGAAAAACTCACATAAACACCATATGTTCTGCTTTCCGCTATAATCTTGAACATAATTTAAAATCTGGCTGCTTGTATGACTTATTATATTATAACATATGTCTGCACACTCTTTAATCACCTTTCAGGTTTTTGCACCAGCCTAAAATACACTTTATCTGTTTATTGTGTGTTGCACTACCCCTTTGTCTTCTGTCCCCCTTATTATTACTTATATTTAAAAAAAAATCAATATTTTTTTTTTTACCAATACCTGATTGTTTCTTCTTCCGACAATATATTATGATCACAATGATAATGATCAAAAGCAGCACCACAGCAATCGATACAGTGACGGCAATGATTATAATTTCTGTATTATCTTTTTTACCTTGTGGAAAAAGATTAGGAAAGCAATGTTAAAAAAGAGTTTCTCATTGACAATCGCAAAATAATATGGTATATCTGTTTCTTGTTCTCTCAAGCTTCAGTAGTAGGAGGTCAGCACTGTGAAGGGTTAATGCTTCCTAAAGAAGATTTGTATTAAAGATGGCATCCACATGTGGATTTATCTCTCTATGCAGTTGATAACACTTCGCAGGGCTGCATGAATGCACTTGTTTGTAGGAGACACATATCTAAAATAAATTACAAAAGCATTATCAGCATCTTCCCAGCCATTGGACTGTAGAGAAGTAAATAATTACTTGTTTATGTGATCATAAATGCCCTTGCATGCTATTGATTTCAACTAATGCCCTCCTCTATAACTACAGCTCAACCCTGTTATAACGCGATTCGTTACAACGCGAATCCGCTTATAACGCAATGCAAGCGTGGCTCCCAGTTTTCTTACTTATGAATACTTTACAACACGATTATTGGTATCTTAAATACTTTTTTGTACAATGCATACAATTGTACATTATCTCTAACGCCATCCGCTTATAACGCGATGTGATTCTTTGGACCCCAAGCACAGTGTTATAAGAGGGTTGAGCTGTACTATTAAATAGGTATTGTACATGTAGCCCCGAGGTAAATTTGAGCTTTCTGGCCCCTCTCCGCGAGTGCCGTGTGGTAGCGGGTGCCGCCGGAGGCTGCGACGGACCCGCCGGCACTTCGCGAGGGTGGAGGCCAGTGCAGGGAGCAGCGCTAGGTGTTGCGGCGCAGGCCGGTTGCCGGGGACGCGATCGGGCCGTCGCTAGGGCCGCGATCGCGTTGCCACTGGCCCGGCGGCTTGAAGAGAGGGCGCCGCCATTGCGCGTTAGTTCGCGCATGCGCAGTAGGGCGAAAGCGCAAGGTAGGATCCCCAGTGCAGGGAGAGATCGCGCGAGAGTAGGGAAGTGTAGAGGGAGATTGAGGCGGCCATTAGGGGTTCGCGCATGCGCAGGGCTAGTGCGCACGCGGCCCCAATACATAGACAGCCCCCTGGGAACTACAATTCCCAGGAGGCATAGGGAGACAGAGGTCAGGTGCCTGATAGTGGCCAATAGGGCTGGAGGAAGCTCAGCCCGGGAAAAGAGATACATTTCCCGGGCTTGGCACGCGTCAGTCAGGAGGAGGCAGAGGAAGGAGTAGGAAGGGTGTAGGGAGCGAGTGGCTCCTGCACCAGGTAAGGGTTCTCCTTAGGTCCCCAGGCAGGCCCCAATTCCCGGTAAGGGCAGGGGGTAACTGAAGAGGGACGGCCCTAGATAAGGAGGTTACCCTTAGGTGCGGAAGGTGCAGTTTGGCAGTGCCACAGCGAATAGGGCTGTGCGCACTGGCAAATGGGCACAGCGTGCAAGCAGTGGATTTGCTGCGGGTTCCAGTGAATGGTGTGTATCGTTCTGTGTGTGTTGCTGCATGTGCTGGGCGCAGTGTGTGCAGCGTGTGTGAATGCCTGCAGGCTGACAGTGAGAGCTGTATGTCTGCTGCAGGCTCTTAGGTGTTAGCTAGAGAGTTACAGATAGGACTGGGTAGCTAGGGGAAGGGGGGCAGGTTAATGTTCCACAGGCCCTAGGAGTTTTCCCCAAGCCATCCCAGGTTGCGGTTCATCAGGGACAGGCCCTAGGTTAGGGTTCCTGTCCTGATAGGGTTAGTTAGGGATAGCGGCGGTTGCTGTTCCCGTGATGCGGTTGGTGTTGCCGTGATTCGGTTGAGTTCCCGGGAAGCGGTGGGACCCTCGTTGGGGTCCACGGAGAGAAGTACCTGGATAGGATCAGACGGACGTCTGACCCTTTTAGAAGTGTGTTGCGGTCCCGAGCATCGGAGTGCTCGGAAGGTACCTCTGAAGTATATAAGTGCACCAACTGGGCCCTAGCTTTATTTAGTGACTGCGCAGTCACCCACGACCTCCGTAGGAGTACGGGACATTGGGTGTGGGGGATCACAGGACACTGGGTGGGAACACCAGACATTGGGCCGAGGTAATGCGGATAGAGCATAAGGTTATGATGTTATGTAATGAGTTATATGTGTGTTAAGTAAAGTGTTAGTTATTGGTTTATCGTATACGTGTGTTATTGTATTTCTTACCCAGGGCTATCTTTCATAACGGGGATCCTGGGTAAGTGGAGGCGCTGCACCAGATAAATGGTAAGGGTTTCCCCAGGCTCCCAGCTAGCGGAGGCTCAGATCTCCTGGAGCCACAGGTGTTACGCAGTTACCAGTAGTCCCTTAGAGCAGGTGTGTTGCGGGGAAAGGAACCGGTTAGACCACGAGGGGCCAATGTGAGATTGGGTGGGTCGGCCGGTTCACAAAAAGGGCTACATACATGGCAACTTTAAGGTCATCAAAACTTATAGTATTATGCAACATGCAAATAATCCAACATCTCAATATTTAGACAAAGCCATCTAGCTTGTTTGAATATAATGTGCAGTGCTAGGTTGGCATGTCTTTTGGATATATAACGGAGTTATCAAATCCGACAGTATTTAGTTTATAATGATTTAACATTTGTGAAAGTTACCACTTGGAAAACTCACCTTCCGTATTTCCTCTTGTAATATATAAAAGGACCACGGTTACAGACTGGGGCTTTGCTAATGCTTCTATGCTGGCTTGACAAGTTAGGCTCACATTGCCTTGGGGGCTTATTGTTAAAATGCTTACTGCATCATAAAGGTTATCCGTTCCTATAGTATTATCCGTCACATAATCGTTTGCAAATGCACTGTTTATCTGCCAGTTAATAAGAGGAGCTGGATGCCATCCCGAGGCTTTGCAGACAATGTGGGTTGTTTCATTTGAAATGACAGTGAGACTTGAGTTGGTTATCTGCAAGGATCCATTAACTGTGGGAAGAAAATGGCATACATTACATTAATTGCATAAACAGCTATTTTATCTTCCTTTAGGCTAGTGCATTCTATATATGTGCCAAATAATGATTCTAAAATAACTGGGGCAGCTGTTTATATTTTACAGTAGAAGTTAAAGAAATTACTGCATTAAAGATTAGCCATTGTTTTAGCCCTGTATAATGCCTGCATGCACCATATTCCTCTGTAGATTTATATACACTGCAAACATGTTCTACAGTACAGTATATAGATCTAGCAAAGCTTAGTGTGGGGTACCCGGCAGACAGTATCCCTGGCGCTGCAGACCTTTGCTTGTTCATCCGTACCACAGAGAACAGCAAGTCTCACTACATCTGTGTAATGCAGGTCTCTCAACAATAACTCCATAGCAACAACAACAACAACGCCAAATAATATTATTGTGCTACACTGAGCATTTCAGAAAGACAAATAAAAACTAATGGTGTCCTATTCAACATGCTTTGAAACCACTTACCTGTGCTGGAGAAGAGCATTTTGATAAGAGACATGCTCTGGGATTTACTAACTTCAGATACGGGTTATGACACCCGGCGTTAATTGTCAGTGGCATGAATGGCAGTTAACGTGGGATCGCGGTGCGATAACCCAATATCAGAGGTTAGTGACTTTCCCATAGCGCTTACTATCTAATCCTGATAAGCACACAGAATATAATGAGGGATGCCTGACCAGGAGATCACATTGGGTATCCAACCACATTCTCCCACTTTAGAAGACATTACCTTAACAACAAGGTTCCTGCCCCTTCTTCAAGAAGGTCTCATGTTCAAATCTTGACAAGGTTAGTTAACGTTTTTTTTTCCCAGAAACTATTTGAGGCTTTTGATACCCAGGTTTGTTGGATAAATTAACACAAGAAAGGAGAATTGCATGACCTGCACGTGCTTTCTATTTGTTTCTTTAGCACCATGGCTAACATTGTAAAATACGCTTGGATCAATCCAGTAATGAAAGTACAGTATATAAACAACACATGCATCGCTTTGTTTAGGGATAAAGGGGTAAATTATATACTGTACACTCCAAAGTGGCCGTTCAGACTGAGCTACTGATTGAGCCACCTGTGCTGAAGCAGGGATATCCCCAATACCTAGGCCTGTTAATGACCCCGGGGGACTGGCTTTGACCCCCACTGTCATAGATCAACCTAATAAGACACATTTTCGGAACCAAAAACAAAGACTCTTATAAGTTACTGCACTATTTTTGCCTCAAACAATACAGCACACTGAATTAATCTTTGCAAATACCATATTCCATCACCATCAGCCATTCCACTGTGAGAGTGCAAAACACTGAGAGATAAAACAAAGCATACAAACCTTGCACAGAAAGAAATGCGGTTTCAAAATTTGAAGATAAACTACTGCATTTTATTAGTCCGGTATCATTTCTTGCGACATTAATAATTGTCATCTCTGAGGTGAAAGCTCCAGTTACTGTATTTGTGTCGTTTCGCATAATAATTTGGCCATTGCCTACAACAGCCCCTGAAACTGGGTTTATACTGACGATAGCTCTTTCCTCATAAAACCATAAGAGGGTTAACCATCCTTGAGATACAGTGCAACGAAACTGGGCATCGGAACCACTAAGTACCGTGGCATTGCTGGGACCTTCTATAATTCTTGAGCATGATCCGAAACCTGTAAAAAAAAAATAGCAACTATAAACATATAAATAACAAAATCTTGCTTTCCCAGCTTGACTGAAATATTTTCTTTTCTGTCTTCTCATGCTAATCTCATTGTGATGAATACTAAAGATTGACACTGGTGTTTTGGTTCTAAAAACCAAGGTTTTGCCAGAACTTGATTGGTACAGTAATGGTTTAAGATTTGTTAAAAAAAAAAAAAATTGGGGAAAAGCGCAAAGGAAGGGGAAGAATTTATTTTTAAAATGCATTCAAACTATTTCCAAATTCAAACTTTTTGCGCGTTTGTTCGCTAACCACAAACCTTTACCAGTTCATATTTTTTTTAAAGTTTTTTTTTAAAATTTAAATCCTGGGGAAAAGATAAATAAATCCGAGGGTGAGCCTCTCAGGTAGTCTCGTGTTTCACTCGTATTTGAAAGTGTGTTCTGAAGGTCTACTTGGCCATCCGAATAAACGTCAAGGATCGTGAAGTTTGGATTTCACACGTAAACCTGCCCATCCTTAGCTACAATGTCCATATTTTTAAGTAGAGTGTAAATATATTTGGCCTAATTGCCTGCAAGTGCATATATAAGCAACTTGTGGGAGACTAACCCCTCCCTTCTCTAGGTATTTTCTCAGTATGGTCCCTGGATTACCACCATTCACTTCACATGTAAGTGTTCTCACTGGTATTAACCAGTTTTTAACTGCACTAGGTTATATAAGCACGTGCTTGGACATTTTAACCCCATTTTGGGCATTTTCACATAACACTAGTTGCAGTCAGTGTAGGGACCTGCCTATGAGACTTACCTTGGCATTTGGTGGCAGGCTTGGGCATTATTTGATAAAAGGATGTAACTAAAAGTCTCATTTATCTCATAGATTTGCACACCGTGTATATTTATTTCACATATATTGTTAACCCATTAGGCAGAAGCGCAGGGATTCACTTTAAGTTTCACATTTGTACGGCCAATTTTTTCACCTAGCTGCATGCTCCTTACATGGATTAAGCGCAGGTGATCATATATTTGTTTTGCATATTTTTAAGTAGGCAAAACTAATACTATATCCATTACCATCTGCCCCCTAATCATGCATATTTAAAAAATATATATTATGTGTCATAGGATAACCACAACAGTACAGCGTTAAGTGGATTATTTTTGATTCTCTCAAATCTGTAGTTATTTATTAATACATGTAGCCAGGTCCCCTCTGGCTCCCCAGACATTCGGTTCTCTCTCTCACCTGCGACAGCGTGAGGGCAGTTGCAGGGGTGATCGCGTCACCGGGGGCTCCCGGCGACATCAGCTACAAGGCACCGCCATCTTATGTGCGTTTGCACATACGCGAAGTTCGCGCGCGTGCAGTATAGCCTCAGATGCGATATGGCAGCCATAACAGGGAGTGAGAAGAGACGTTCCATAGTCAGGGACATCCCCCAGTTCGCACATGCCCAGTTAGCAACGGCGACGGCTATTACACCGTGCGCACGAGGCCCCAATGTTAAAGAGAGCCACCAAGGACTACAATTCCCAGCAGCCTCTGGGGACTGCACTTTCACCCTGGTCACAGGCAGCCAGGCAGCCAATAATGCTGACAGATTCTCATGCTGCAAAGTTGCAACAATGTTGTGGGAAGACAGGGATTGTCAGTTAGGAGCTGGGACACAGAGAGGGGAGGGTGTGTTTGTGCAGGGAGGAAAGTAGCCTCCTGCACCAGGCCAGAAGTCTCCCCTTAGCCCCCAGCTAGGCCCTACTCACCTCAGCTTGTGGTTACTACATGGACTCCCCTTAGACTAGGGACAGGGTCCTGTAGAACCTAGACAAGTGAGGGTCCAGCCAGGAACCGTGACTATCCTGGCAAGTGCTGTGAAAGTAATACATCCTCTGCGTTAGCAGAGATAAGAGACATTATAAAGGTGGATCACTCCATGCGGG
This sequence comes from Ascaphus truei, assembly GCF_040206685.1. Classification (NCBI taxonomy): domain Eukaryota; kingdom Metazoa; phylum Chordata; class Amphibia; order Anura; family Ascaphidae; genus Ascaphus; species Ascaphus truei. The sequence continues at coordinate 20,728,174 of NC_134485.1, forward strand.
AGCCACCCACCGTTGAGGCGGAGGCATCTTGGATCATCTCCTGGAGCAAGGGATTCCACGCAAAGGTCATCTGCACACCCGGGCAGGTATTATCCAAGTCACCAAGTGCACTACCTATACACTTCATCTTAGTGGGCAGCGCTGTTCCACACGTGGGTGGGATTGTTGGACTCTTGGGACTTTGGGTACAAGGACTTTGGGAATACTGTGTAAGGAGGTTATAGCCCAGTTAGGGGCAAGGTTATAGCTGCCAGCTAGTGGCAGAGGGTGGCATATATATCGTTGTGCATACTGATGATGTTGCACTATGAAAGTATGATAATCTGTGTTGTGTTGCTATACAATATGATGTGATGTGATGTTATTGTGTTATTTGCTCGTTCAGTAAACCTTTTAGCCATAACCCTGGTGTATGTGGTTTCTGGGTGGGTTCCTATGCTAGGCCCATTCTACATTCCTTTAGAATCCTACATAGGTGGAGGCGCTGACCGATGAGAACATTCCAGAGATTCACCCCAGGCTCTCACTAGCGGAGGCTCAGGCCTCCTGTGAGCCTGACAGGTATAACGCACCACACCTGGTAACATATAGGTTCCCCCTCACATTCACTCTATCTGCGATTGGGGGTGGGGGAATACCCGTTACATACAGATGTAGGAAAACTTACTACCTTAGGTGGTGTTGCCACGCGTGGTCACTGCACAGGAGGATTAATGCTGCGGGGGGCCCATTGAGAAACATGGACCCTCGCAGCACAATCGCGGCAGATACTGTCCGGGGCGCCACAGACTTTTGCTTCCATGGCCATGGCGCCGATGAGAGCAAGTCTCACTACATATGGATTTCCCTACTTCCGCTACTTACAGTGTGTGTTCTCCCTCTTTCTTTATCCTTACGTCTCCATTATTCCCTCAATTAATTTTGTGCATATGTAAAATGTAGAACGTTTAGTCAAATTAAATTTAATGCAAAATTCCCCATTCTTTCATTCCAATTTATAGAATGCTGCAGAAAGAGTTCAATCAGACGTGGGAAATAATGATGCAGCTATTTTTAGGAGATTCCTTTACATCAATATTTCACCGGGAAAAATATGGAGGATGTTGCAAGGATCGTCTGTCAAAATGGCTGCCCTACTTCTCTTCCCATAGACTTCGATATATCTGTAGAGAGGCCAGCAGTATATTTGTACCGGTTCTTTCGTTATTCTCTAATCCTCTGTAGTTATCTATGTTTCTGCTCACTAGAGGGAAATAAAAATGGGCACCAAATCTCGCTAGCCCAGCGGCCAAACAGGAAGTCACTATGTGACCCCTTTAAGGTCCCAACAAGGACAGTCGTAACGGCACAAGTATCTCGGGTTCCGCTGGGTCCCCAGAGCAGAGAATGGTGGAGAGAGACCTAATTTATAAGTCCCAAGTGACTTTATATACTGTACCTCCTCAAGCAAACCTACAGATGTAGCCAACATTATTGCAACCTATGGAGTGCAGCAGTGGGGCATACACAATGCACCAGCAGGAAAAAGCGGCCATTGTTTTGAATCAGCCGTGTGAAATAGGGGGCGGAGCTGTCATTCCACCACTCACGTGGGCACCCCACGAGTTGTAATAACGTTGGCTTCATCTGTATTTTTTAAAGACCATTAGTGCTAATGGTATGCAAAACATTAAAGGCCATATTTACTCATCTGTGCTGGGCCATAATACACCTTACAGTTAATTAACTGGCATTGCCCCATGTAGTAAATATTGACATCCAAAAAAGGAAAAGAAGGTGTATATATAGCGCTATTGAGAGTAAGTGAATAGTAACCCCTCTATAGGGATTGACCCCCTAGTGGCGGGCTAGGCTGCGTGGTGAAAACTGATTTGTACAAATCAGAGTGGAACATGGAAACAAAAGAAATACCGGCGCCTTATGAGTCCAATGTGTTATTGTCCTGGAAGTCCAAAACGTGAGGAGAAACATCCAAAGGAGCAACCCTTCAATTCCTAGATCGTCGGGTGGTCAGATGCGACTTTCTCCGTGCGTTGCGTGATATGAAATTAAATAAAGAAAAATATAGTGCAACATAGCCAGCACAAGATCAATTGATCAAAAAACAATGACTAACACACCTACGTAACGATACAAAACAAACAAAACAAACATAAGACATACAATGGCGAGGCTGAGAATAAAAGCTAATTTAATACAAAATAAAACAATATAAAATTGAAAATATGCGAGTGACAGAGAGACCGCCGATCCGGTGGAGTAAAACCGGAGCCCTACTCACAGGATGGTGGATGTAAACAGGCAGTGGATATCAGCTGTGGAGATGTGAGTCCTCCTCTGGTTACACAGTAGCGCTCATAGGCGTGCTCCTGCGCTTTCCCGCAATCCTCAGGCGGATGTTACGTCACTGGGGGGGGGGGCGGGAATTGAGGGGAAATGTCCTTCCTGCTTCTAATCCAAGTCTGTAGCGTTAATCTCGTCAGTTCGTCAGAATAAGATTCTGAAATTACCTTACGCGTTTCGTGCACTTGTGCACACTTCCTCAGGGGATGGACAGTTTCCCTGAGGAAGTGTGTGCAAGCGCACGAAACGCGTAAGGTAATTTCAGAAGCTTGTTCTGACGAACTGACGAGAGTAACGCTACAGACTTGGATTAGAAGCAGGAAGGACGTTTCCCCTCAATTCCCGCCCCCCCCAGTGACGTAACATCCGCCTGAGGATTGCGGGAAAGCGCAGGAGCACGCCTATGAGCGCTACTGTGTAACCAGAGGAGGACTCACATCTCCACAGCTGATATCCACTGCCTGTTTACATCCACCATCCGGTGAGTAGGGCTCCGGTTTTACTCCACCGGATCGGCGGTCTCTCTGTCACTCGCATATTTTCAATTTTATATTGTTTTATTTTGTATTAAATTAGCTTTTATTCTCAGCCTTGCCATTGTATGTCTTATGTTTGTTTTGTTTGTTTTGTATCGTTATGTAGGTGTGTTAGTCATTGTTTTTTGATCAATTGATCTTGTGCTGGCTATGTTGCACTATATTTTTCTTTATTTCATTTCATATCACGCAACGCACGGAGAAAGTCGCATCTGACCATCCGATGGTCTAGGAATTCAAGGGTTGCTCCTTTGGACGTTTCTCCTCACGTTTTGGGACTTCCAGAACAATAACCACATTGGACTTATAAGGCGCCGGTATTTCTTTTGTTTCCAAATATGGACGTCCTGTACGTTTTCAGTCCTAAAGGATATTTCCCAGGTTTGGTGAACATGTATATAGTACTTTATGTTCTAGAAAAAATTACCAGAAAAAATGGTGGCGCAAAATGCAGTCAGGTATGTTAATGCAAAATGTCGTTTCACAAGAATAATCTGTACAGTAGCTGGGACAGATTGTCCAGCAGTGGCCTGGTGTCAGCCTCCCGTTCCTGTGTGATTCACTGCAGGCCTAGACACTGATAAACAAGCCTTCAAGAGTCTATTGCATTCTTGTTGATTTCTTTTGGCATTGACAAATGTGGGCGCTTGAACTTTTTTTTCAAATTCTAATATGAAATTCTCATTTTCCTCTCTTATTTTTTCAGTGTCGGAGCTGCGGCTTTTATCACAATGTCACACTGTCAAATGGCTGTTATCTAAAAGGAAGGGGAGAGTGCATTTGCAATGCAGCCAATATTACTGTATCAAAATCAGACTCAAAACACTGCTGTCCATCAGAAACAATGGGCATGACATGCTCCTGCTAACCCCTTTCAACAGCAAAAAGTAATGTACGGTGCAGGAACTCCTTTAAATGAATAAAACATGTGTTTCATGTAAATATTACTATTGTGCTTTTGCCACTCATCATTTCTGTGTGGTAACAGATGAGCTATACTTTCTGTTCTATATGTACAGTGTTGTGCACAGGGCCGCCAGCAGAAATCATGGGGCCCAGGACAAACATTTTAAGCAGGCCCCCACTCCCCCCCCCCCCATGTCAGCGGTATTGCAAGCTGCCTTTCCCCCCCCCCCCCCATTTCACATCTCACAAGCCACCTCTCTTTCCCCTCCTCTCTTCCCATGTATTTCTCCCCCTTCCGTCTCACTCCCCCGCCTCGCATGTGTTTCTCTTCCCAGCGTCTCACGCTTACTCCCTCTTTTCCTCACTCACCCCCTCTCTTCTCTCCCTCCGTCAATTATCCCACGCACACTCATTCCCTTCCCCCCCCCCCCACACATTCCCCCCACAAGAAATATACCAAAAAAATCCCCACCCCCAAATACATACATACATTTTAACAGAGTTATATGACTCTAGTCTTTAATCGTGCTGCCAGAAAGGACAGCAATACTTTGTTCTGGCCCCACCGGCAGCAAGGAGGTAAAATAGTGTCACAATTTTTTTTAAGCTTCACATTGCAGAGCCAGTATTACCAGCCTCACACTGACGAGACCCAAAAGGTCGAAATAGCTGTCTGCGGTTACGGTTACTGGCTCTGCACTTCTTTAACCCAGGCTGTGCTGAAAAAGCTGTGTAATGCGGCAGGCATACACTGGCGACACAGTTTATTACACTGCGGCCAGATCCGCAAGCCGGGAGATTTCCCGGCTTGCTAGTGGCCGCCCCTCGGCGTGCCGCGCGTCATAGACGCGCGGTCACGCGTCTTCGGGAGCGTGCGCCCCCTGCACGCGCGTCCAGGGGCTCCCCGAGGGAGCCCTGGTGTCCCGCGATCGCGGGACAGCGGCAGGGGGTTCCGGGGGACCCGGCGGACCCGGCAGCGGTAGGGAGAGCGCCCCGATCGGAGGGCGCTCTTCCGCTGCTTCGGCGCGCGCCCGTCACTCTCGGGCGCGCGCCAGGCTACTGCTGCGGCACAGAACGGGCAAATGCTCGAATAAACTGTGCCGCAGCAGTAAGCTTAGGGGTCCATGTTATAATGGGTAAGAAGCAAAAAGTGACAACACTGTATGACGATTTGTATGTCCCTACCCAGAATGCCTGGCTGCAGTGAAAGCACTGTATGCTGAGAGATAATGGGGAAAGGCAAGTTTGTGGACATGTGACTGTGCTCATAAGTGGTATTTTTATTCAATATATTTTACATTTACTGACACATCTGTTTTAAAAATGAACTCCTTTAGTTATGCAGAACAAGCCGTTTATATAATAAACTACTGTACAACTGGGATATGTTTCTCCAATCAGAAAAGATACTCCATATTCGATAGCATACGACGCCCATTCCTTACCCTCCAACCTCAGCTGCCAACATCACATTCCCGTACTAAAACGTACAGAACAAGTTAGTGATATGCGCTACAACATTTGCTTCCAGTCTTGAAAGGACAATTCAGTAGTATAAGTCCTTATAGAGATGCAAAGGATAGGTAACTGGGGCTAGTGAGGTATATAAGCAATAACCGTAGCACTTTAGTGACTGCAAAATCAATTAGTAGGGCATCTCTGTCCCTGAAGGTTAAAGGCTGAGATTGAAAAAATCAGACCTAAAGCCTCATTGGGAGAGTCCAAGATAAACATAAGTTGCAAATGTACTCACATATAGTTGCCCCAGTCCAGTGCCTCTTTGTAGGCGTGCAACCAGGAGAATGAGTAGAAATCCACAGGAAAAAGCACTCCAACGCACAGCCAAAAATAGAGTGGGTCCCAAACAAAAATAGTCAAATATAATCTTTATTGGTCCATATTAAAAAAACGGAGGTAAGTACCCTCCTACGCGTTTCGTACCTACTGGTACTTTATCAAGGAAACGCGTAATAAAGTACCAGTAGGTACGAAACGCGTAATAAAGTACCAGTAGGTACGAAACGCGTAGGAGGGTACTTACCTCTGTGTTTTTTTAATATGGACCAATAAAGATTATATTTTACTATTTTTGTTTGGGACCCACTCTATTTTTGGCTGTGCGTTGGGGTGCTTTTTCTGTACTAAAACGTGCCTGCTCTTTCTACAAGGAAATGTGTTACTAGCAACTGAATGAAGACATACCCATACCGATGTCATTTGTAATTATAAGAGGCTCTTTTAGATTATACTGTATTTACACAGGGGAAATATTTGAAGGCAGGATTTACATTATTTTAGATTATATGTCTAGCAAAGTGCAGCTGCACCTAACGATGTACTATTTCTAGACAAAGTTTAAGGAAAGTAAAAACAATGAGTAAAAGATGGATCACATAAAAGGGTTTAAGTAGACAGCTCAATAGATCATATATTTATTGACCTCATAAACTGCTATGGTAAATGTACATATGTTACAGTAGATGGCTGTCCCATGTTCAGCTTTATGGTTTTGAAAGTGGTTATTAAATGCTGAACCGAAACCGAACAAGGAAAAAGTGCCGATTTCAAATACCAGATGGCAATTTATGTAGCAAATTCTCTTTTTCTAGACACCACTGTGTCATTCTTTGGTGGAAACGTGACAAATGAGATGCAACCGCCTTTATATTAAATGACACAGAATATTGTAGGGACAGAACAGGTGCCAGTTTTAATCACGGTCTGGGTCAGAAAATATTCAAATGACCAAATGGGAGCAATATGTGTTATCTTACGACAATTCATAAAGCAGGAAGGTTATCATACACAGTACTACATCAATAGACTTGTGAACCGACTGTACTTCAGTTTATTTTGCAAAAGTTTTCTCAAATCTTAGAATTCCCCAAATGGCAAAGGGCTTTTATGGGGTCAAATTTCAAGTCCCAAAATGTACACCTTTTCCAACTTAAAAAAAAAAAGGGGGGCAATATTTTCATGAATATTTACAAAAGTTGTAGAGTAAGATATTCATATTTAGCATTTTTTGGGCAACATGTTATATATCTTTACAACTTTTTCGCCAGCAATAAATGCAAAAGGGAATGTGTGTAAATGTTTTCCATATTATTTGCTATGCTCATTTACTGTACCATGTGTTACCGTTAACGTGCTATTATTGGCCTAGTAATATTCTCCTTTGCTGCTATTATTGTTATGAATTATTCAATGGAATTTCTAATATTATTTTTATGGAATTATTAAAATATTTGACTTCAATTTTTAATAGCAGAGAAAGTGTTATACAATTGAGTTCTGGCATTGTAATGTAATTAAAGTAGAACTTAACAAGGGGTTCATTCGACTCGCCGTTATTTCTTCTTCTATAATAAAATGTGTTGTTTAACACAGGGCGGCTCAACTCCAGTCCTGAAGCTCCCCCCTCGCCCCAGCAGGTCATGTTTTCAGGATATCCCAGCTTCAGCACAGGGAGTTCAATCAGAGGCTCAGACGAAGACTGAGCCTCTGATTGAACCCCCTGTGCTGAAGCAGGGACAGATTGAGCCACCTGTGCTGAAGCAGGGACAGATTGAGCCACCTGTGCTGAAGCAGGGACTAATTGAGCCACTTGTGCTGAAGCTGAAATCCTGAAAACCTGTCCTGTTTAGGGGGGCTTAAGGACTGGAGTTGAGCACCCCTAGTTTATCTTACTAAATGATGCCTCTGAAACAGGGCACACAGCATTTTCTAACGACTTCTTAGTGGCCACTTTGCTTGCAAAAACATTCATTTGTTCATATACTGTAGGGGCTTCATTCATTACACTTTTCCCTCTGGCTGTCTTGGAGACAAACACCCAAGACGCAGCAAAGGCTGCCCCCAAAGAGAGTCTCCCCCATTATGCTTCCACTTCATTGCTCCTATCCACTAAGCCAGCATGGACAGGGTTTAGACAGGAAAAGATAGACACAACTTCAAGGAGCTGGAGATTGTCAGCACCTCCCCCCCCTCATGTCTCTGCTGTGGGTCTCTGTTTGCTATGCAGCTGACTTTGCTTTACCTCAAACTCTCTTGGATACAAACACCCAAGTCTCAGCAAAAGCAGCAGTCAAAGGCTGTCAGACGTGTGCTGCCATTAGCTGATGTTACAGCTGCTCTGTCATTGGTCTTGAGTGAAGTATTTCAGATGTACAGTATATGAAAGCTTTTCTATCTTCACACATTTTTCAGCTCTCACAGCTCTACTTCCGCACACTCCCACTTACTTCTTCCCCAACTCCAACTCCTTCCCACATTACCTGCTCTCATAGCTCTACCTCCGCACACTCCCACTTACTTCTTCCCCAACACCAACTCCTTCCCACATTACCTGCTCTCATAGCTCTACTTCCGCACACTCCCACTTACTTCTTCCCCAACTCCAACTCCCTCACACATTACCTGCTCTCATAGCTCTACCTCTGCACACTCCCACTTACTTCTTCCCCAACACCAACTCCTTCCCACATTACCTGCTCTCATAGCTCTACCTCTGCACACTCCCACTTACTTCTTCCCCAACACCAACTCCTTCCCACATTACCTGCTCTCATAGCTCTACCTCTGCACACTCCCACTTACTTCTTCCCCAACACCAACTCCTTCCCACATTACCTGCTCTCATAGCTCTACCTCCGCACACTCCCACCTACTACTTCCCCAACGCCAACTCCTTCCTACATTACCTGCTCTCACACCTCTGCACACTCCCACTTACTGCTTCCCCAACTCCAACTCCCTCACACATTACCTGCTCTCCCAGCTCTACCTCCGCACACTCCCACTTACTTCTTCCCCAACTCCAACTCACTCAAAATTACCTGCTCTCCCAGCTCTACCTCCGCACACTCCCACTTACTTCTTCCCCAACTCCAACTCCCTCACACATTACCTGCTCTCACAGCTCTACCTCCGCACACTCCCACTTACTGCTTCCCCAACACCAACTCCCTCACACATTGCCTGCTCTCACAGCTCTACCGCCGCACACTCCCACTTACTGCTTCCCCAACACCAACTCCCTCACACATTACCTGCTCTCACAGCTCTACCTCTGCACACTCCCACATGCAAATGAGAAGTAAAATAATAGGGATGTCCATGATCATTCTTAATTATTAGGGCAAAACCTTTTAATTACATCAAACTTTATTCATTTCTCAGGTGATTTTGCAGGAATAATATCAGGCTCCATAGTGTCATATCTGGGAATTAGAATACAGCTTGGTACTGTATCAACCTTGGTTTGCTGATTGCAGCCCCCATCATCTGATTTACAAAGTCCTGCAAGCATTTCAACAGCTATAACGTGAGCAGAAGTATCTGCATAGCTTTATTTATCTGCCTGTTAATGTCAGCTTCCTTTCCTGAACTCTGATACAACACTTGCATTTGCCCTGCACCTCGATAAGTGGCCTAGTCTGCGCTGCCTCATGTTCTATTGAACTGAATCCATAATGCTGAACATGTACCCGTGTTCTGCTGCCAGGCAGTTAGAATTGCACCCAAACAAAATGATCTTGTATGTTGGCAAAAGAGTGTACCGGGCCCAGACCCATTCCAAAAATCAAACTAGTCCCAATAACAACTGGGACCTTTTATATGATGTTGACTAAATGTATTGAAGACATAGGAGTGCACATTTTGGGGATTACCATGGCTTTAAGGGGTTAACTGTGTGGGCCCAAACAGAGTAACGCCCCTTACCCATTACATGGTACTGGGGTGACTCTGCAGATGTTAAGTCCTGCCCCCGGCTCCCTGGAGACAGTGATGTAGAGAATCTTGGAGCAGAGAGATCCTGTGTCAGTGCATCAGAAAAATAACCACAGCTGTGGGTCCACAGTCTTTATATATACGTGACCCATGCAGATATGACTGCAATAAATGTAATAAAATGGAGGTCAATCAAGACAGTGTGTTTGAATATATTCAATATGTATATAACAAATAACTCCTATTGTGGAAAGATTACAAGCCCCATAGTATGTTGCCCAGGGGGACTATCCATAGACTCACGGCCGTGAGCCAGGGACGGAGATCCCTATGTGGCTAGTTGTATGTAACTCCTAGAGTAGGAACAGTCCTGAGTAGTATGAAATATCAATAACAGTGGTGTAGGGAAGGGAAGCGGTGCACTGCTCAATGATGAAGGAGGCTGTACCGCGTGAAAAAAAATCTATTTTATTCTAACCTGGCAGCATAAAAATCAGGGAACGTAGGACACTCGCGCATTTCGCGCGCGCTGAACAGCGCATAATGCATCAGAGTGTCCTCTACGTTCCCTGATTTTCTATGCTGCCAGGTTACAATTTACCTGGTTTGTTTCCGCTTAGATAAAGTGAAACACGTGTTTGTAGCAGGCACAACACATTATAAATAACACGCTAAAATGTTACAATTTTAGCTACAATTCATTTAGTCATTGAGTATTATGGAGCCAAAAGCTTTTCACCAAAAGATGAAAAATCAACACAAGTCTTTCAATGTTTTTCTAAGCAGCTGTTGCAAAGAAAACAAAAACCTAAAGGCATCACCAGTTAATATATACAGTACCATTTATATGCAGTTGATTTTACTGATTTGTATACTTAATTTAGCACATTTTGAAATATCATGTAGCAGGAAGTTCTGCCGTTTGTCCGGGTCACTATTTCTAACCCAATGGCACCCAGATGGGCAATATTTGAGACACCCTATGTTGTCCCCAACTTGTCCTTTTATAACTTCACAACTGGCAAGCTGACAGATTGTATATGGAGTAAAACTGGAGGAGAATATTTTTCATTGGCATTAAAATTATGGGTGAAAAGTACCTGGAGAAATCACACACAAAGTGTTGTTTATGCGTTACTATTATATATATTATTGTTTCATAGGCCAGAATAATGTCTTACATGATAAACACAGTAGCAGGACATTCAATGAAAAGTATCTTCTAACGCCATCCATCAATTGCTTTCTGACCATCACTTGCTGAAACCTTTAAAAGAAAGAGATTCTGAGAAGCAATGTTCGAAAAAGACAAGGTTCAATAAATATATATATATATATATATATATATATATATATATATATATATATATATATATGCAAATAGGGGTTTTTGTCACTTTTTTTTACTCACCATAACTTAACTCAGTATTATGGTTTATATATATATATATATATATATAAATATACACACACACACACACACACAGTATTGTAACATATGTTATTTATTTTAAGGATACTCCACAAATCTTGAATGTGTTGTTGGAGAAATAGATAGAATGGAAAATTAATTATCTTACTGTTTGTTCTTTTATTTATACCTCCTGTTTTATTTTAAACACTTATTTCATTGTTGAGACTATTTTCAATTTGTTTTGGAATGTCCAGCAGCCTAACAGCGCAATGACTAACTCCCCCCAGGATACACAGTACATGCTGCTTCTGTAAAAAGTTCACCAGGGTTATAATTAGTACACATTTTTGAATGTATAAAGTTTCAAACACTTGCCAATATTTTCACGAATGAAAAAGTTAATCATAAACCACAGTTTATTCTTCGAAGGTCAAAATTATTGTGTAAAAAAATCTATCTAAAATTAATTCGGAGACATGTAAAAGGATTAAAAAAAAGTCCTCCAAATGTGGCATTTATTTCTGATTGTCTACTACTGGTATGTTACAATGACACATAGTACAAGAGTTACAATGGAATTTTCAGTACCTGAAACAGAGAGCGAATGTGACCTTCCCAAGATCACAGAACTGACACTGGGTGCTGATCCAGAGTCTTCAACTTCAAAGGGAAGAGTACTGTAATTGGCAATTTCATGTTAAAATTGCAAAGGTAATGCAGATGAAGAAGAGGCTCTAAGGGTCAGCTCAGATTTGTTGCAGACATCTGGATTCACTGCCAATGAGAGACATGACAAGGAAAAACAGCAGAATAAACAAAATAGATTCTTCATACCCATCATACAATGTAAATTAAGACAAATTATAGCAGCAACATTTGGATGTAGGGTTTCCCTGGTGCCCACACTCACATTTTTGAGCAGTATAACATTTAAATTACATATCTTCTTCACTGGCATCATTTTGACAGACTATTAATTCAAGATAATAATTATAATAATAATAATAATATGTTCTTGTATAGCGCTGCTAGTTTTACATACATTAACACTTTACAGAGACATTTTGCAGGCCCAGGTCCCTGCCCCATGGAACTTACAATCTACTTTTTGGTGCCTGAGGCACAGGGAGATAAAGTGACTTGTCCAAGGTCACAAGAAGCTGACACTGGAAATTGAACAAGGTTCCCCTGCTCCAAGCTCAGTGCCAGTCAGTGTCAGTGTCTTTACTCACTGAGCCACTCCCTCTCCCTTTAAAGTTTATTAATTCATGTAAAAATCATTAGTTTAAATGAACCAAATTGACATATTTTGTACATTAAAAGCTAAGAAAGACGAAAGAAAATCTTGGAGGCCCGGAGACCATAGGTCCTTAGTGAGACATGAATGTCCCACTTGCATGTTATTTCTCTTATGATCTCACACATTCTCCTCATCATAATGCTCTGTATTAATTAACTAACTATTAATTCCATCCTTCTTCCCAAATATAATAGCATACATCACTATGATGAGAGATCAAGGGGCCTATGCACTAACTGAAGTTTATAGTTTCATTTTTGTTGTGTCAACATTTCAGTGCTAAAAAGCAATACCAACTTTCCTGAAATGCGCGTTGAATATATACGACTTACATATGATATGATATAAGACTTCGTACATACTGTATGATGCATAATTCCCTGTTGTGAATTATTTTCATCGCAGTACCTGATTGATTACTTTAAAACAGAAAATGTCATTTTTTTAAATGTATAATTAGTACAGTACACTACCGACACACTTTATTGAAGTGTGGTCGGTACCGCAAGCCGGGAAATCTCCCGGCTTGCTAGTGGCCGCCCCTCGGCGTGCCGCGCGTCATAGACGCGCGGTCACGCGTCATCGGGAGCGTGCGCCCCCTGCACGCGTGTCCAGGGGCTCCCCGAGGGAGCCCTGGTGTCCCGCGATCGCGGGACAGCGGCAGGGGGTTCCGGGGGACCCGGCGGACCCGGCAGCGGTAGGGAGAGCGCCCCGATCGGAGGGCGCTCTTCCGCTGCTTCGGCGCGCGCCCGTCACACTCGGGCGCGCGCCAGGCTACTGCTGCGGCACAGAACGGGCAAATGCTCGAATAAACTGTGCCGCAGCAGTAAATATAAATACTAGTGTACAATTTATAATAGCTAACTATGAAAATAATAACTTTTGATAACCTACTGCAGCGTTTCCCAAACTTTTTTTTCCGTGACCCGGTTATTTTTGAACTTCTCCTTCGTGACCCACTTAAAATTTTATCGCCTATACTGGCCTATAGGGCCTGCACAGACACACACACAGCCACTGATACACACACACACAGCCACTGATACACACACATACACACCCCCACTGATACACACACACACAGCCACTGACACACACACTGATACACACACGCAGCCACACAGAGACACTGATACACACACACATTGATACACAGACACTGCTACACACACAGAGACACTGCTACACACACAGAGACACTGCTACACACACAGAGACACTGCTACACACACAGAGACACTGCTACACACACACACAAACACTGATACACACACACACATACACTGATACTGATACACACACACTGATACACACACACAGACACTGATACACACACACACACACAGACACTGATACACACACACAGACACTGATACACACACACACACAGACACTGATACACACACACACATACACTGATACTGATACACACACAGGGACAGGGACACTTGGGTGGGAGCGGAGGACAGTGACTGGGTGGGTGTGTGGGAGACGGTGGGTGAGTGACTGGGTGGGTGGGAGACAGTGACTGGGTGGGAGAGAGTGACTGGGTGGGTGACAGTGACTGGGTGGGTGACAGTGACTGGGTGGGGTGACTTACCTTGCCGCCGGACGCTTTCCCCTGCTGCCCCCGATATCCCCTGCTGCCCGGGACGGGAGGTGGGCTTGGGGGCACGGGAGGTGGGCTCGGGAGGGGGTGCCACGGGAAGTGAGCTCGGGAAGCTGGCCGCGGGGGGAAGCGGGCCGCAGTAGGAGCTTGTACTTCCCCCTCCGTCCCACGTAACGTGCGGGCCGCAGAGGAGCTGGTACTTCCCCCTCCGTCCCACGTAACGTGCGGGCCGCAGAGGAGCTGGTACTTCCCCCTCCGTCCCACGTAACGTGCGGGCCGCAGAGGAGCTGGTACTTCCCCCTCCGTCCCACGTAACGTGCGGGCCGCAGAGGAGCTGGTACTTCCTCCTCCGTCCCACGTTGAGAGCGGGAGGGAGGAAGGGAGCGGGCCCTGCTTGCCCTGCGCAAGCGCGCGGGACCGCGGGAGGAATCGCCGCCATTTTTTGCAACTTGAGTGGGGGGGGGGGAGGGGGCGGGACACACCGCGCGGCCAGCCTCGCTGCGACCCGGCAATTTTGGTTCCGTGGCCCGGTGCCGGGTCGCGACCCACCATTTGGGAAACGCTGACCTACTGTATATAATTAAACATCCCTGTTGAGTCAAATACATTTTTGGGTTGTTACTCAACAACTTAATTCTGTGCTAATACTATTATCTGAACTGGCGTATGATTTGATGCAGACAAACATTCTTTTTTAGTACATACAGTACAATTGCCATCTGTCCATCCCAAAAAAAAAACACATTTTTAATGCTGATGGCAATTTAAAATGAGATTTCCATGCTTTGTGCCCAAAAAAAGCCATTTGCAAGATCTAGTGCATAGGCTTCCAATTTGTTGTCCAGTGGCGCCAGGTACTGTAACTACACTGCACTACACTGGTCTTTTGTGACCAATGGAAATCTGCCTGAAGGCCTCGGATATAGTACACACTATTAGAACTGTGTGGAAATTAAGCTATCCTCCATTACACACAATGTGTGGTGTAAATTGCTACATTTATGTTCCCATTATTTATATTCTTATCAACTCATTTTAGTGAATTTAGGGCATATAAAAAATTATGGGTTAGGCGCCTAAGAGAAAGATTGCCTTGTGTGTTTCTTAATAGAGATGGCTACTTTAGTACAGTATTATATCGCCACCTGGTGGGGGTTATTTGGAAAAATAACTTACTTTTTAGATTCCTCACCAATACTTGTAAGTAATGTTTATTTAAGCTGCAGTTCAGTCTATATCCTGCATGTGTGTTTTTTTTAATAAATCAGTTCTGTAGTAAGAAATAATACTTTTAGCATTTTCTGTTTTTAAAAAAACAACTTTGAAAGACCAATTTTCTTGTATTCTATTTTAACAAGCATTTGCTAAGGCACTGCCCCTTCATGTCCTGTCACAAACCCAGGCACACCCCTTTGTCAGCACTGCCCTCCCTCTCTCTAAACGTGCACTAGCATCTGGTCACATGATCTTCCTCATAGAGTACATTCAAGGAAGCTGGAGAAAAGGGATCAGCCATGCATAGCAGCTCGGATAGGCGATTTCAAACTTATTACAGTGTTTATTCCATTCATTGCACGTGTATATAATGTAAAATTGTAATAATTCCATTTATAGCAAACGTGTATATGTGAATATTATTTAGATGTATATGTATGTTACTGAAATGTGGAGTGAGTGTGTAGGTAAATACACACAATACACTTCCACTGCATATATATATATATATATATTATATATTATATATGTATGTATATGTGAAGTTATGTGAGTAAAAAAGTGACAAAAACCCTCCATAGCAAGGCAAATAGCAAATGGAAATATTACTGTATGCTCATTTGTATGTATATATATATTTATATACACACACACTTCAAATACGGATAGTGATTCACGTAAATGATATATATATTCACTTTCTGGGAGTATAAGAGTGACTGTCCTGTTGTTCCTTTTTTTGTATCCATCATTGAATGGTATGCACCCTCTCTTTACGTTTATTTTATACTAGCTGAGAGACCCGGCGTTGCCCGGGATGTAATATTCCCGCTCCTCTCTCTCTCCTCACCCCTCCCCCTCTCTCTGTTTGTCCCCCATTCACATCAATCCAGTTCCCCCCCTCCCTCCTTTACAGCTTAATGCAGTGTGTGTGCGTCAGTCATTGTGTGTGCGTCAGTCAGTCAGTGTGTGTGCGCGCACGTCAGTGAGTCTGACGCAGAAACACAAACACACAGACTGACTGACGCACACACACACACACAGTCAGTGTGTGCGTGTGTGTGTGTGCCTCAGTCAGTCAGTGTGTGCGTGCGGCAGTCAGTCAGTCATTCAGTCAGTGTGTGGGTGTGGGGGTGTGCGCGCGCGCGTCAGTAAGTGTGTGTGTGTCAGTCAGTGTGTGTGTGTGTGCGCGCGTCAGTCAGTGTGTGTGTGTGTGTGTGTCAGTGTGTGTGTGTCAGTGTGTGTCAGTGTGTGTCAGTGTGTGTGTGTGTCAGTGTATGTGTGTGTGTCTGTGTGTGTGTGTCAGTGTGTGTGTGTGTACCATTCATTGTGTGTGTGTGCGCGCGCGTCAGTCTGTGTGTGTGCGCGCATGGGTGTGGGGGTGTGCGCGCGTGCGTCAGTCAGTGTGTGTGTGTGTGTCAGTCAGTGTTTGTGTGTGTGTCAGTGTGTGTGTGTGTGTGTGTGTGTCAGTGTGTGTGTCAGTGTGTGTGTGTGTGTCAGTGTGTGTCAGTGTGTGTGTGTGTGTGTGTGCAGCAGTCAGTGTGTGTGTGTGCAGCAGTCAGTGGGTGTGTGTGCAGCAGTCAGTGTGTGTGTGTGTGTGTGTGTGTGTGCGCGCGTCAGTCTGTGTATGTGTGCGTGTGGCTGTGAGGGGTTGTGTGCATGCGGCTGTGAGGGGTTGTGTGCGTGCATCAGTATGTATGTGTGTGTGTGTGTGCGTGCGTCAATCAGTCAGTGTGTGTGTGCGTCAGTGTTTGTGCGTGCGTCAGTCAGGGTGTGTGCGTGCGTCAGTCAGGGTGTGCGTGCGTCAGTCAGGGTGTGTGTACGTGTGGCTGTCAGGGTTTGTGTGCGTGCGCCAGTCAGGGTTTGTGTGCGTGCGCCAGTCAGGGTGTGTGTGCGTGCGGCTGTCAGTGTGTGTACGTGCGGCTGTCAGGGTTTGTGTGCGTGCGTCAGTCAGGGTTTGTGTGCATGCGTCAGTCAGGGTCTGTGCGTGCGTCAGTCAGGGTGTGTGCGTGCGTCAGTCAGGGTGTGTGCGTGCGTCAGTCAGGGTGTGTGCGTGCGTCAGTTAGGGTGTGTGCGTGCGTCAGTCAGGGTGTGTGAGTGCGTCAGTCAGGGTGTGTGTGTGCGTCAGTCAAAGGGCAGGCGTGGGGGGGGGGTGAAGGGCAGGGGTAGGGGTGGGTGAAGGGTAGGGGTGGGTGAAGGTCAGGGTTAGGGGGGGTGAAAAGCAGGGGTGGTAGGGGGGGTGAAGGGCAGGGGTAGAGGGGGGTGAAGGGCAGGGGTAGGGGGGGAGAAGGGCAGGGGTAGGGGGGGGTGAAGGACAGGGGTAGGGGTGGGGGGTGGGGTGAAAGTGAGGCACAAATTGTTGGCAGGAGTAAAATGTCCCCACACACACACACACACACACACACACACACAACGGGAGTGAGAGGTGGTGGAGAGTGGGACTGGCGCAGATCCGAGGCTGCTTGGCCCCCCAGCGGCTGGGGAGTTGGCGGTCGGGGGGGTAAGGGAGCGGGCGGGGGGGGGTAATGGAGCGGGGCGGGGGGGTAAGGGAGCGGGCGGGGGGGGAAGGGAGCGGCGAGGGGGTAAGGGAGCTTTGGCGGCTGGGGTAGGAGGGCCGCGCTTTACCCCCTTTGTGAGTATTTGTATGATATAGATATATATGCACACGCACGCATATACATGCGCACGCGCACACATACACGTGCACACGCACACATACATGCACACACGTATACATGCGCACACGCACACACACATACATGCGCTCACGCACACATACATGCGCACACGCACACAAACATGCGCACACGCACACATAAACATGCACACACGTATACATGCGCACATAAACATGCGCAAACGCACATATATACACACACAAACATGCACACACGTATACATGCGCATATGCACACGCACACAAACATGCGCACACGCACACATAAACATGCGCACACGCACACATATACACTGTGTGTGCGCATGTTTATGTGCGTATATATTTATGGTATTGCTTGACCTGAGGAAGAGTAAAACTCTTGAAAGCTTGTCCCATGACACAAATTGTTGGTCCAAATAAAAAAAAGGTATCAATAAATACTGAAGAACATATATATATATTTATATATATATATTTTTTTATATATATACTGTATGTATATATGTATATGTATGTATGGATATATAGCGAAGGTCAGCAGCCGGCAGCGGAGGGAGAGAAGGACGGCATCCTGCAGCGAAGCTCGACAGCGGCAGAGGACAGTAGCCGGCGGCGGAGGGAGAGAAGGACGGCATCCTGCAGCGAAGCTCGGCAGCGGCAGAGGACAGCAGCCGGCGGCGGAGAGAGAGAAGGACGGCATCCTGCAGCGAAGCTCGGCAGCGGCAGAGGACAGCAGCCGGCGGCGGAGGGAGAGAAGGACGACATCCTGCAGCAAAGCTCGGCAGCGGCAGAGGACAGCAGTGGTGGCGGA